>NW_009621119.1:0-25428 GCF_000690535.1 Cariama cristata | reverse complement strand
AAAGACAGAGGTGTGGGGGGGGGGGTTATGGCTTTAGAGTCTTATTTATGACACATAGAATTTAGACTTTTTTGTTGTAAAAAAAAAAAGTAATTTAAAAGAGCGCAAACCCAAATGAAATATATTTGCCAATTAAGTGCACTATCAGCCAAATGAATTTCTAAGAATAAAAATAATTTTGTAGCTCAAATATATATATAAATATCTAAGGGATTTAAATCAGAGACAGGGTGTGCAAATCAATGTTGAAGCCTGTTGCTTCAAAATATATAAAGAAAATAAGATAATTTTTTAATATTGTTGTAATAGGAAAAATTATTTTCCAAGTTTTCTGCTTGTTAATAGTTAATTATAAGTTCCAGTAACATGGAAAGACCTCTGTGCACGTTGAATCGTGTGAAATTAATGGAACCCTGCATGCAGTTGACCATTTACATATTCAGTTCACCCATGAAAACAAATTATCAATACTGCTTCTCTCTCTTATTATACTCTAACATAGTACCTTTTGATGTGAAATAATTTCTGTCTTTTATTTCACAATATTCCTGTACCTTGCTCTTTTGTTACTCTGAGATGGAAAATCACTGTTCTTCACTGCCATTTTAGGGTCTTCTGATCTATTTGCTTTCTATGTGTAAGATAGCCATTTTATAATTCACTTAGGTGGGAAGTTTAAAACATTCTGAGTAGAATTGCTAGACTACCAAAATACTATGCCAATTGAATTGTGTAATTAAAGTTACATGATTAAGAAGCACAATGATGATATGTATTTGGTTCCTGGCTCACCAGAAGCATTAAACAAGATGATTTCAAGAATGTATATAGTCTAGTGTCTTTGAAGGAATATAGCTTGCAACAAAGTAAATAGAATCACTTACATGTTTGAATTTTCACATGTTTGAAGCAAGCTACCTTAAGTATATGTCTGACTTCTTGCACGAATTTAGGTCCTGTCATCATTAGTCCTTCAGTTTAACTGTGCGCACAGAGGTACTTTGTTGAAAAGACATATTCTTGGTTTGATGGACTTGGACGATATTTAGGGATTTCTCTCTCTCCATGATGTCCTTCTGTAAAAGGAAATCCTCTTGGTCTCTCTTTAGAGTATTTTAAAAGAAACAAACAAACCAACCAAAACAAACAAAGAAATCTCCCAAAACAAAACAAAACCCCCTTGAACTTTGTAAAGTATCTACATTTATGTAATATGTAACTTTTCTTTTTTCTCACTAGAACCTATAAGCATATGCATTACCATGCTAACCGTTACCATAGTTGTTGCTCTTGAAAAGCGCTGACTGACGTTTTTTGTGCACTCTTAACTGATATGGAAAATACCAATCCTTCAATTTTTACTAAATTTTATTTTTATCCTACAAAAGAAACTGTAAGAAAACAACATACTGTCAAATATTAAAAGAAAAACGGTTTCATTTTTTTTAAGCGTACACCTTTTTTAAATGTATCAGTTATTATGAGGTACAATTGATGATGAATACAGAAAAATAACTTTGTTTCCTTATTTTTTTGCTCAAAACCTGACCTTTATTTAAGCATATTATTTTTCTGTGTCATACACACACACACAAAAAAAAAACCCTGCAAGATTTATTGGCATTTGTATGGAAAAAATGAAAGGGTTTTCATGTTTTGTAAGAAACTTAATACACTTTCACAGATGGCCCAGCTCAGGTGTGATTTTAATTATGAGATAAAACAAAGCCCAACACAGTAGGAAGTAGTCTTAATAAACGGCCTGAAGCTTTTGTCTTCATGTGTCAAAAAGCCTTTTTATTGCATGATGAATTTTTTTTTTTACTAGCTATTTCTAAAAATGCTTGGAAAAAAATACAAGGCCTTCCAAAGTTCAAGTGAATTATTTTGGTCAAATAAAAAAATGAAAATAAAAAAATTTCCATTTCTTTTTTCTTCTCAATAACTTTAGACTTCTGCTGGCAAATGATAGAAAAAAATACATTAATAATAATGAAACCTGCAAGGACACAAATGCTTTATTTATAAATAAAATAATTTTCTAATTAGATGTTATCCTTGTTTGTTGGTGTATCACATTGCTTAGTAGTAACAAAACCTGAGAATTTGTTAAGCCTGGCTTAAACTGTGCCTCCAGAAACTAATATTAATTTAAACCTTGCTATGGTATTCAGCCTTCATTATTAAAACACAAATAGTATGATCCTGTTGTTAAATATTACTAATATATTATAACAATGTCGTACTGTCTTTCCCTTAGTGGGGAATTATGAGGACCGCATGTTAGGACCTCAGTGTCCTGACATAGTTAATTATCCATAGATAATGGTTTTCAGCAGTAGCTGTTCTGAACATCACAACCTCACTGTTAAGGGCTTAATAAATATTTGCAGACTCAGGTGCAGAGCACCTACGTACTCCTCTACAGAAGCAAACAGCTGCGGTTTCTTTCCTCTGCTATACATCACATACAATGGCTCATTCGTTGTGGCAAACCTAATGGTGCAAATGGCAAGCTTTATGTCCTATGTTATACTGTGGTAATATGTTTGTTGCAGATATGCTAACTTACCTTTCATGAGTCATCTGTCTTTTCTAATACAAAAATATCTTAGAAAGACCAGACTTCTGGGGTTCGTTACTTGAATGCTGTGTATATTGATAAAATTATTTAAAACTTTGTTTTAGAGTGTATAACCACTATCGCCACCGATGCTGGAAGGTGGAAAACTATAACCAGATGGTTCACAATTGAATTCTGTATCCACGAGTGTACTTTTAGGGGACAGTTATTTGTAATAATTATTTCAATTATAAGACAGTAAAGAGTGTGAACATAATGAGCTTTTACAAGTAATACAGGTTAGGGACTTTTTTTTTTTTCCTGTGTGGTCAAATAAATCTCATGGGAGGAAGTACCCATAAACTTCAGGTAGCTGTGCATCACCTTAAATTGTGGCTTGGAATATTGGGTGTTGATTCTGTAACATGCCGTCTTTAATTGCCATTCAATAATGGAGTGAAAGGAGGAAATGCTAGGTTTATGTATGTGGAACTAAGCCACATTCAGAATGAGGCATTCTAGCAGTGGTGTAACTTTTATGGTCTTTGATTAGTAGTCGGTAAGCCTCTCTGTCTAACCAGTCACAATAGTAGTAATACTTGAAATGTTACTCAACAAATCGTTTAGTATTCAGGGAAAAAAAAAAAAAAATTTGCATCTAAATTTTCCCATAGATTTCAGTACTTTCAACAAAGGCCTTAAGGGGAAGTGGTTTTTTTTTTTCAGAAATTTTCCATTCTCTGCTTCCCCCTTGCCCTACCATCCATGCATCCTTAGTCCTAATCCTTTTATATTTTTGGATTTTAAGGATTGTATTGTATTAATGCATCTCTCTTCTAGTCATATTCATCATGCATTATCAGAAAGTATAATAGAAATAGTAATCTATAATAAATTAGTAATGGTGTGTTTTAAGCTCTTAATCATGTGCTGACTGTGGAGGCATTTGGAAGAATAGTGTATGGTCCATATTCTATAGAATTTACAGTCCAGATTAGGCAGGAAAATGATCCTTGTCTGTCTTGTCCTGTATGCGTCATCCACTGTGCTTCTCAGATTATGTAATGCCAAATTCTCTATCGGTATTTATCTTTTCTACGATTTCTACGAAATCAGTTATTGATGAGTAAGGGTAGCAATCATAGTTGCCTTGATGTGTGCCTTGACTTGCATGGATTGCCATGAAGCATGCATCCTCAGCACTGTTTAGCTTGGTCTCTGAGACACTTCTAACTGGTTTCTGGTTGTCGAACACACGAATTTTATTATACTCACCATCCGGCAAACTGTGTAGCAACTATAGGAAGCTTTGTCTATCGGTGTTAGTATTACTGTGAGCACTATATTCTAATTGAAGTTCTGATTATGATGTTGCTTATCCATATACCAGTTATGTCTTTGGTACAAACCTTGAGGAAAGGGTTTTCATTCTGATGTGCATCCTATGTGCAATAGATTATCTCTTTCTACTTGTTAATCCAATTCTGCTGATTGACACAAAGTGACACAAAAGCTGGCAATACCAGTCTGTTTTACCCTCACAGATGCTGCATTCTCCTTCCGCACTGGATGTGAGTAGTGCTGACGGCTAACATGTTGCTAATATGGCCTGGCTATCTGGCCAAGAAGTCATTAATGTCAGATAAAAAAAACAAAGTAAACAAAGGGTGCTGGTTTTAAGTGGTGATAGACCGTCAGTCCTAGGTGTTGGGTCTCCCCATCAAACAGAAGACAATGGCAGTGCTTGCTTCCCCCTCATTATTAATGCTATAAACCTAAAAGTTACTTGAAAAACACACACATGACTCTAGGATTAAAACTGAGCATTAGATTAATTTAACTGCAATTATATACCTTTTTAAGTGAGTGCACTTTAAAATTCTGTTGGTAACCATTCTGTTGGTAACCTATGCCCCTTTGAGTCATTAGCAAAACGTAACTGATCTTCATCTGTTTTGTTGGGAGGGATTTAATCTTCGATATAATCAAGGCAAGAAGCTTTTGGCTCATGAAAGTAAATGTTTTCGATCCTTTGTTGTCAGATCCCACAATTTTCTCTACAGCAGACTTAGATGAAACAGAAAACTGATATACTGAGCCACTGGAATTGCAGTCTTGTAATTTAGAAATATCCATTTTATCCCTTATAATTTCTTCACTAAGGTTCTTCAGACTGAATCTGATATAGGTAGGAGCCAAGACAAACAGTAACCATTTATAATCGTTCAGACCAGTTTGGATTTCACTAGAATGTAAAGCCAAAGAGTTCTTGGCTTTGTTTCATGTGTCTTACAAGGACAGAAAGTGCATTTAAACTGTAGTACTCACTGTAGCTGCATGTTTCTGTAACATCTACAAGCTTTTATTTTCAGCATTATAAAGGTGTGAAAATACTTGTGCAGTAAACTCTCTTAATTTACCAGCTGAAGAGCTTGATGGAAGGTCCTTTACCTGACTAGAAATAGCATATACAAAAAGCTATCTCCAGTCCTTCAGGCAGGAGCTAGGATGCAATGATAGCAGCGATGCCATGCTTACATAAAGGAAAGGACAGGTGTGCATCTCTTCTCTATGGGCATTGCCCTTAGAGTGCTGACATGTGTTCAGAGTTTTGATCCTTCAGAACACGTCTGAAGGCACAGCTAACTTGCTGTGGTTTTAAAGAGCGAGTGCTGCAGCAGATCGTATTTGCAGGACCGAGCCATAAAATTGCTGTCATAATTTACTTGTTTACTTGTTCTAGAGATATTTGCCAAATAGCTAGAATAGCTTGTAGTGAATGTTCCAGTTGCATAGCACAAAAATGGCAAATATATTTATTTTGTTCCAGGAGTCTTAGTCATAGAATTATAAAAAGTATCAAAATAGGCTCTTTCCTTCATTTGGTATGTTACTGCCTTACCACTCAACGTGCATGTGCATGGATACCTGATTTCCTGGTATGTATACTGAATTGATACATAATAGATCCTTCTAGTAAGCAGTGTTTGCCAGAATATCATTCAGAATTTGTCTTGTCTTGCCCTGTCCTCCTGCGTTATGTATAACTTGAGATGTAGAGCAATGCTATAATTGCTCTGTACCTCCAGAAAAGTCTTTTTAGTATAGCTTAGACTATTTATTCTACCTTATATAGCACTTTGACATTCCTAGATGAAGTTGCCATGCAATATATATGACAATGAAAAAGAGAGAAGCCTCATGTTTGTAAAACCCACTCTGAGAAAGCAGTATGGCAAAAACATTATAGTGCTGAGTTGTTTACAGTTGAAAGTTGTGACAGAGTTTTGAATGTTGTTGTTATCTGTTGCTGAATACCTTTGAAACAGATGCGTGTAATCTACAGAAAAACGCTGTGACAAACTGTGTAGAGAATGTGTCCCCCACCAGAGTGTATATATGAGGATGGGACCCTTCTCCTGTGTAATTACTTCTGAATCAAAATAGATGAAATAACAATCAGTAACATCTAGTTTTAAATGCAAGTCACAAAAATACGCATTGCATATTTTTCTCTCTGTCAAAGACTGTAGTTCTTATTTCTTTGTGCAGTAGATTGTTATCTGGTTTTCTCTCTTCTGCTTCTCATAAAGAAAATGTTTGCTATGAATTTCACCTCCCAGTCACTGAATGGAATTCAAAGACCAAAATACTACTGACTTTCAGTGCTTTAAAAAATCCACAGCAGTCCTTTATCCAATTAAATGACATCAAGGACAGAAGTATTTGCCTCAGTAGAAAGATACCTTATGTGGAGGAAGTTCCAAACCAGATATCCCATGAAATAGTTTAATACCACATAATTTTTTGAGAAAGCCATTAATAGCAGTTATTAAAGCAGCCAGCCTAAAATGCACATTTCTAGAGTCAGGATGAAGATAACTTTTGAATTTGTAGTCCATCAAAACCTGAAGTTTTCACAATGTCACTGGCTAATGACTCTTAGCTTCTTAAAATGGCCATTGGCGTGCTTGCTATGCTCCCATATTTAAAGGTAATATTGCCCATTAAATTGTATTCTTTGTTCTCTGTTTAAGCTTACCTCTGAGGAAAGCAGCTAATCAAAAAATAAAGAGTTAGGGCTACAAAGATGATCTGAGGGCTGGAGCACCTCTCCTATGAAAACAGGCTGAGAGAGCTGGGGTTGTTCAGCCTGGAGAAGAGAAGGCTCTGGGGAGACCTTAGAGCAGCCTTCCAGTACCTAAAGGGGCCTACAGGAAAGATGGGGACAGGATTTTTAGCAGGGCCTGTTTCGATAGGACAAGGGGTAATAGTTTTAAACTAAAAGAGGGTAGATTTAGATTAGATATAAGGAAGAAATTCTTCACTGTGAGGATGGTGAGGCACTGGAACACGTTGCCCAGAGAGGTGGTAGACACCCCATCTCTGGAAACATTCAAGGTCAGGTTGGACGGGGCTATGAGCAACCTGATCTAGTTGAAGACATCCCTGCCTATTGCAGGGGGGGGTTGGACTAGATGACCTTTACCGGTCCCTTCCAACCCAAACTATTCTATGATTTAATGGACTAGACCAGAAAACTAAATATGGAAACAGTTTTACAAAAACCTCTCCAAATGTGCAAAAAAAAAAAAAAAAAGTTTTGAAAGAATATAGATATTGTCTTGTATTGTCTTGTTAGCTTAGAGCACTCTAGTTCTATATAGAAATAATCAAATGGATTATAAACTTAAGAATTAATAAAGAACCTTTTAGTTACTGTACACGTTTCACTCTGAGGATAAATAACCTTAAGATGACCTTTCCACATCTGGGGTCAAGTGCTAGCAAAAGTTATCTTATTCTTAGGCTTCAGCTGGACTGGCATTTCTGACAGACGTGTAAACAGATGCAAGCATTGTTGCTAATGACAGGTGATTATAAGTGGCATGGATGCCAAGGTAATTAAACCATGCCTTGACAGGAACATTTGGTGAAATGGTATTTCAGCATTAGAAAAATCGTTGCAACACATTTTTTCCTGCTAGGCTATAGACTTGAATATCATTCATTTTGATTCTTTGGCCATAGTACTCCAAAATCTGCTCACTGCTTTAAGTGTAGAAATATTCAGTGTAGGGCAATGGGCAGAAATAGCTAGTTGAATAGAGCTGGTATGTATGAGTGAGGTTTTGGAGTCCTGAATTGAAGCATCTGCTTCTAAGAAGGCTTTTAGCCTATAAATACAGTAAAAAATCCAGTATGGAGGGACTGGAGATGTATTATCTTACTTTATGACAAGATAACGGTTATTGTGCCAGATTTATTATTGGCTGAATTATTGTGCTGTTCTTTGTCATATATTTCTCATTGGACATCTTAAGTGCTTTTACTGCTGCAAATTGTAGTTTCTAAATCTATTTTAGACTTTTTTCTGTGAATGTACTTCACAATGAAATACGGATTATTCTCAAAGTGAAAATAATGGTTGCTTTAGAAATAATGTACTTTACTTAATATTAGAACTTTTATGAACTTCAGGCAGTATATTTTCAGATCTTCATGGAGCAATTTCATAGTTTAAGATGACTTTATGTTTGCTGTTCAAATTTCTTTTGCTCATAGTGAATAATGCTAAAGTTCCTGATTGATCTTGGAATTCCTAGAAACTCCTTATTTAAAATCAATCACACTGATACTGCATGAGCTGTGGAAAAATTTGGTTTAATCCTATGAATTAATCAAAATGGATTTCATAAAATGCGAACTATCTAGTTTAAGGATATGTTTCCATTATTCAGTGTGAAACTCATTGTAATCCTAGGATGGAAGCTAACCGTTCATGCTATTGATGTTCCTTTGGTATTTGCCTCAGCCTTGAAGCTATGAATGTTTGATATAATAATCTCAGCTAAAATTCTGGACTTCTGCCAAATTTGGGTGAAGAACTTAATCCTGTTTATTTTTCATTCAGGGCACTCAGAATGGAAAGAATTTATTTCTCTCTGCTGGCTGGTCTGGACATCACTAAAGTGGTTCAAGAAAGTAGTAGTAGTAGTAGACTGTAACTAGTACAGTCTTAATATTTAAAGTGGGTACCTAGCAAAGCGTCTTGGGAATCTAGTAACTCTTTTAGTTTAAAGCTGCTTCTTAGAAATGAAATTTTAAATATGGTGAAATCAATTTTCACATCTGTTACTTGAAGGGATTCAGTTAAATGACTTGTTAGATACCTTACTTCCACATTCTTATGAAAAGAAGGTAAAATTGAGTTAAACTCATCTAGATCACAATGAAATTTTCAGTGTCTTTTGTTGCTTTCTTTTTTTCTCCTATCTCCCAGTCCAAGTATCTCAGCTTTCCGTCCACTGTTTCTTCTAATGAATGTGCTAATAGAATGTTAATGTGCAATGAATACATTTGTAGAATTTTAAGCACCTGAACTGAGACAGATTCTGGCAAAAATTTGTATGATCCAAGGAAGCTGGCTTGAATATGTCTGATGAAGTCAAGTGTGGTGGTGGTTAGTGGTGTGGCTGTCAAACACAGCAGAGGTGACCTAACAAAGCGTAATAATACCTCTATGGAAAAAATAAATGCGGGTATCGCTTGCAAGATTTATAAAACTGAAAAGTGAGAGGATAATTTTGGCTTTTTTGCATTTAGAATTTACGTGTACAGGAGCGTTTCAGAGGTTTTAAAAGCTTTAGCACATCAGAAGGTATGCAAATTATGCTTCCTGTTACTATTTGCAGCTTGTAAGTAAAGAAACTGTAGAAGAAAGAAAAGGATTTGGCTGCCTATAGTTAAGGAAGGTGTAATATTTGTAAAGCCTATCAGAAATAAAATCACTATCATATTGAGGTCCAGTATTAAGTGTGTGTGTTTATACATATAACTTTTTCTGAGTGTTTTAATGTTATGTGCAAGTAACCTTGGAGCTGCCAGTTTGTTTTATTTCTGATGTTGCCCGCTAGTCCCTGAAGCGGGTAAACTATGGATTTTTATTTTTTTTTTGATCTTCCATTTGCTAGACTTTCGTTATATTGTGGTTACAGTCACAATGTCAGCACATAAAATGTTAAACATCACTGCTCTGAAAGAAGCTTCCATTGTCTTCTACTTCTGGTGCCTGGGGATTCTTTCCAGTCTTGCAGTGGTGGTTCTGTCAGTGTAATATGTCATGAAGCATTTCTCAGTAATGACAGACATTGAATATGAGTGACAGGAACTCTGACTGAGTGAAATGGGTTCAATTACCAGCGATGTAGGGTTACCTGAGATAAAACCAAATGGTCCAATTGTGCTAGTTTTTGACCCTTTGACTCCCAACTACCCAGCAGCAAAGACAAATGACTGATTAACCATCCCCTAACCCTCCTTTTCTGTGATAAACTTGTTTGGATTTCCTTGTCTGAATAAAAATCTGTGTGGCATGTTTCTAAATGGAAATATGATAGGAAAACGATGGGTACTGGTGCTAGTGTTTTTCTTCTCTTACCGACACAAAACAGAAAGCTGTCATTCTATCTTGGAATGTATCTAGGACATAGTGTCCAGAAATCAATACAAGATAAATGATTGCTCTCTTAACCTCACCTTTCTTCTGCTGCAGCGGTTATGTTGCTCCTGTTCACCTGTAGCCAACCTGACGCCAGAATAAATGAGAGAACCTGCCATGAAAAGTATCTTCTTGGGGTTTTTTTGTGTTGGAGGGTTTGGGAGGGGGAGGGGTGGGACGGGGATTGCTAGTCAGTATTGAGTGCCATTTTGCCATTTTACACTTGTTCTAGTCCAGTGCCTACAGCTCCCAGATAGAGTTAGAGCAAGCTCCCTAATTAAACTGTCGCTGTCTGCCCTCACTTGACTGCCTTTACAAAGTCATTTAACTAACAGACATTCCTGACTATTAAAGCTAGGAGCAGCATGTCTCCAGTACTGGAGATAAAATGAATGAAATTTGTTAATCTCCACTGACACTTGATCCTAGATGTTGAACTAATGCTGTTGCACCTGAACTTTTTCTTTATTGTAATTACTTCTCATGTTATTATTTCATATAATAAATTGGAAGAAAATTTCAACAGGTATTAAATTATTCAAGTTGATTTATGGATGCTGAGTGAATATGACATTCATCTTGTGCATTCTTCAAAAGTACATTTCAGTGGATGTTCAGTGCTGGATTCAAGGATTGTGCTAATAGAATACTATAGTAAGAAGATGTATTTCCTTCCCTGAGAGGAATGCCATTTTTAAGTCTATACCCTTTAGTAATGAAGATAAGTTTTGCCTTTGTGATGTTATCCACTCTTAATTTAAACAATTTCCAAATGAAAATTTAATACATTCTCAAATAGCACATCAAAAGAATCACATGCCATTGGTAAAATTAAGAGGGCTCAAATTACAGAGTAGAATTCAGTTCTATTTGAAAGAGCAAACATTTTAAAAAAGAGCTGTAGCTTATTTTCCATCTCCTGTATTTGTTCTGTGTTCTTTTTCTGTGACTTATAGATTTTTAGGCCAGAAGAGACCATTAGATCATCTAGTTTGACCTCCTGTATGTCATAAGGCATTACATTTCACTTGGCTGTCCCTGTATTGAGTCCAATGATTTGTCTTTGGGTTTAAATGCATCTTTCAGGATGGTGTCCATTGGTCTGAGGACAATGGGAAATGGAGAATCTACCACTTCTCTGGGATTTAATTCAATTGTTAACAAGCCTCACAATTTGAAAGTTCTGTTTTCTATTTGAATGCTTGGCTTCAGCAATCTTTCAGGCTCTAGTCCTTACTATATTTTTTTTCTGCTAGACAGGAAAAAACCCATTAGTGTCCAGTACTTTCTGTCTACAGAAATATGTATAAACAGCAGTCTTTTCACTTGTCTCTCTTGCTTCTGAACAACTTGGCAGACTGAGATCTGTAAGAGTATTTACTTCACATAGGTTACATGCAGAGCTGGTGCGTTGGGTTCAAGAAGCTGTGTACACTAAATGTCACGTTAGCTCAAGGCTCTGCACGACCGTCTGTTGCGTAATTTTAGGCCTGTACTTCCAGCATTGTTAAGGTTCTATGGCATGCTAATGTTTAACATGTACAAGTGAACAGCAAGCCCCACCACCCTTGGATACCTAGTTATATGGTTCATTTTAAAAACTTATACTTGACAGGTGATGATTTATAATGCTTTTGATTCTTCATGAACTTAAACATGTTCATCGCTAGGTTGTGCTCCTTATTTCCAGTTCCGAGAGAGGTATGTTTTGAACATTTCTGACTTTTCTGCATAGTGTACTAATAAAGGTATAAATATTGGGAGGCCCAATTGCTCCTAGCAGCTATATTTCAGCATAATTTTTCTTGCAGGATAGGAAGGAGGATGTTTTCTTAAAACATCTAAACACTCTCTTCCACCCTAGAGATACTTTCTTTAACTTCTTCTGCTAAAAGCAAATAATAATGCCTCTAGAACCTGACACTGCAATTTGTTGAGCGAAATCAATGGATGTGATTTCCAAACTCAGGACATTTGGGTGATGATATAACTGGTTAATCATAGCTGGGTAAAGATAATTTATCTTCTGTGACAAGAGTTCTTAAAAAAAGTTCAAGCTGGGTTCCCTTCCAGATAGTTCAGTAGTAGAAGTATTATTACATTGTTTCTAAGTGATACCTGAAAGCTCTACTGTAAACTTCTGTATACATAATATTTTTAAGCTTGCTTTTAATGACTTCTTCCATCTGCTGGCTGAAACAGTATTGTGATTAATTTTTAATCCTTGAGGTAGTGGATAACCGTGAACTACCTGATTCAGATCTTTTCTGTGTGACTGTTAGTGTATCTGATGCAGTTTATTTTGCTTTAAAAAATTGTTCATTGGGTTTTTTTGTTCACAAATACTCTTCCTACCACATATAGAGTGGTAGTTCTAGAGAACTTCTGCTGATTGCTAGGTGTTACGTGCCCTCTGTTTTTAGGATTTGTCCTTTACAGCTAACAGCAACCAACAAAAATACTGTCTGCTTCCTTTTTGAAATAAGGTTTTGGTCACATAAGATTGGATTTCTTGAAATAGATGGATCATGACCAATTTTAATTCTGTTCATGCCAGGAAAACCTTGGATATGGTGGTTCTGTTATATTTTTGCAAGAGAGATTAATACTGAACTTCAGATGACTCAGCAAAAAGCTATGTGCCTGTCTACACAGTATGCAGAAGAAGAGACTTACGTCTCCAGGAAGGTCTCAAAATCTTTCACCTTGTCATAATAGTTTCTTAATTCCTCACATCTTTTAACGCCTATGAATTTGCATCCCCAGTGCAACTAATGTCCTCAATGTGCCCACCAAAGCAGTGGTCTTCCAGTTGAATGATGTGGGGCTGCAAAAGTAAAGTGCAGTAAATTTAGTGCAGTGTAGTCAGAAATTTGTACTGTTTAGTATTCAAAGAAATAAACTATCAGTCTGTTTTTTCTAGTTGGTGCAAAATCTATCTTATGTGGTATAGAATTTACTCTGTTTTAAGCAGACACTATAGCCAGATCTTTAGGGCTATTCACAGAAATAGAATGTTCTACAAATTAGTGTTCACAGCACCAGAATACCGGACAGGAGCCGCAACAGCCAGAGGCAGATGAAGGAGAAACATACATGCATCTTTATTTACAAATCTAAAGAAAATATGTATTTCCATAACTAATAATCCAAACTTCCTTGTAGTAAGCAATCTTTTCTAAAAACAAGAAATATTTAACTAGCATTGGAATATGGAAGAGAGTAAACAGTTATCTGCCAGTCCTAAATTTACAGTTATTTCCTTAATGTTGTTTCTATGTTGTGATAATATTCCTACCACATCCTTCCTCTGCCTCCCCTTTCCTATTTTGACCTTTTACTCATATCATTATAATCTATCATTGTAATCTACAAGAATGAATTCTTTGAAAATTAGTTCTTTGGTTCAGATACCTGTATTTTTACCCACAAATTCCACAGCATCCGACACATTCGACAAAATCCATATTGTTATATAGTGGACTCCAGTCCCATGCTGTTCTTGCCAGTGTAGCTATCCCATGGAAATGCCTTCCACAGCTGCTGGGATGAACCTTTGGGGTAACCCAGCCATTGCATCCCACTTGTAGCCCTGTTCCCACACTGCCTGCCCCGAGCCTGATGGGCCAAAGTTAACAACATGACTCGTTGATCGATGGATAACACACAGTTCCATGCTTTGGTAGCACCTTATTCTAAGAAAAACTTTTTCACCAGCTCATGCCACAAATCATGCCTTATGCCATGAGAAGTTTGGAAAAAAAAACCAACCCTGTATTTTGGTATTCAGAAGATTAAAGATGATTGCATGGGTTGAATTTTTTTTACTCTGCTGTGTAAAGCGCAACAGGTGTGGAGACAAAAGTACGCAGCACCATGTGTTGGGGAAAAAAAAAAAAAAGAAAGTGGATGTTTCCAATGGTATATTCTCAAGACATAAATATGGGCTAGCAAAATCATCCTTCAGTTGCTTACATGTCAGTTATACTTTTGGAAGGGTAGTTGTTTGCATATTGTGGTGTATTCACTATTTTGGGTTTTGGTTTTTGTTTTTGTTTTACCTGTTGGTCTTCACTTTAATATTTGCAACAACTCTTGTATTAAGTTCAATGTTCTAAGGCAGTTGGAATCTATTTCATGAGTGTAAAAATATGTACAGGGCAGGTTTTTCTCTCAGTTTTTAGAGGTCTCTTTTTAAAACCAAACCAACCAAACAAAACAGGCAAAAAACCCCAACCTCTGATATTTCTTAAACTATGTGCCACAAGATCTGCAAAAGAAAGCACCGCTTAATGCAAGTGTCAAGAAGACAGGAGATTTACTACATTACTATAAAAGGGATAGTGTATGGTCCCTTATGTGGCTGCCTAAGTCTACTAGTCTTGGTGTGTATCTCATGAGAAAGTGGTGGAACTGTGGAGATAAATTTTTTTGTAGATACTTATTGCACTGAAAAGCTGAATTTTTTTTGCAGTCCTGTAAATGGTCGTCTACCTGCAAAGATAATGATCTCTTGGATTTCTTTCACTCCATCTTCCTATAGAGAGGCTGCCACAATCAGGTTCATAGGTCTGAAAACACAATTCACAAAAAAGAATTTGTTCATATATTTTCTGGTTCAAATAATAAATTAAAATTAACCCCCCCCCCCCCACATCTGTGATGAGAAGGAGCAAGACTCAAGTAAAAGATGATAGGGAAGTGGAAAAAAAAAATCATGAATGCTTCCATATTTTGTCAGAGGTAGAGCAAATCAGAAAATTCCTGAAGTAAAGCAGAAGTACAGTTAACTTATATAGGTAGGACTTGGGTAGGAATACAAATGTTTCTATTTGGCAGGGGAGTTCATGCCAACAGTAACATTACAGAATAAAATCCAAAGCTTACTTCATATATTCCCTTAATGTAGTCATACATCTTCACTCAAGAAACCTTGAACCCAGGGTAACCTTAGAATGCAATAAATGAAACTATCTGAATTTAAATCTCTCATAAAGTAAGTAAATTTCTAATGAGTCGTACTTGCTTGTAAATACTTGTATTCAATCTTTCAGAACCATGTTCAGGACACCAATTCTATACTGTGATTGCTGATATGGCGAGGAGGCCTTTTGATGCTTTTATTAAGGCCCTAAAGGCCTTAATCAGCAGATCCAGGAGGAGGATTGCGTGCACATACATCTGTCTAAATATTAGTCTTGTGCAGTCCGTGTTCTAGCAGAACAGAAACCCAGAGTTATAAATAACATTATATCTTCCCAGACTGCGTTAGTAGCTTGGAGTCATCTGAATCACAGAGTAACCCTTCTTCCAGTTTTGGCTTTGGTCACTTTGCTGCCATAGTTTTTGCATGTCGAAAAGAGAATGCCAATACTCAGCAATAAGTATATGCAAGAATTGGTAAACACTTGTAATATTTGCATAGAAACTTTGACAACCATTCTATGATTTTATGATTCTACAAAGCATCAGATGCTAACCTGTGTCTTAATAGGCAAGTTGCATCCTATTGAATAGGATTCAGGGCTGAATATTAAAATGTAAGAACAACAGATTCTTTTTTTTCTGGGCTAACACAGGATTGTTACCTTCAATCAAGCACAGTCTACTGAATTCAGCTAAATTTTTCTGCCTTTGAGATATTAATGAAAATTGTCCTGTGATTTAAAGAATTTTCTTTAGTAGGCTTATATGAGAAGGTAGTAACTGTGGTCCTTGGTTTAAATGCGATGTACTCTGACTATAGCAATTGATTTTTATAATTAATCTTTTATATAAAGTGCTGGACAGGGAAAAAAAGTCTAACTAAGCACTGTGCGAGTTGTTATATTTGAGTTCTGTTCTGTAAACTTATATTGATAAGGTTGAGTAATCTGGAACTAATTTCAAGAGATGCCTGTACCCTCATTCATAGAGCATTAAGATTTCTTGTTTGTGGCATATCCTTCTTGCTTTAAATGTTACGTAGCTGGATCTTGCAAGCTTATTTTTGTTCCCAGGGAAGTCAGTGGCAAAAATTCTTTGATTCTTGTGGAAGTAGATGGTCCATCATGTACAAGTTTAAACATGGAGGTAAGATTGAAGGAGTATTAAACTGATGGGGTACATATCTTTTTATATAAGTACCATATGTTTATACAGCTGGCTTGTCAAATGTGTATTTGAGAAGGATGCAAATTTCGAAATGAAGTCTAACTATTAGGTAGAACTACCTAGCTTTATTAATGGCATAGATACCTTGGTACTTGGAATAACCCAAGATATTTTTTTTAACTATTGTAAGCTATACTGGAAATATGTTAGTTAAAACTTACTGAGTGTCAGTGCATACGTCATCTTTCTAGAATGTAATGATATGTTTGCATATAGTAAACTTGTGAAAAATGATATGAAGTCCATCTTTTGGAAGCTTATTGGCTTAATTTTGATACTAATATTCTTTGAATTAGTAGAAAATAATGTCTGTGTTTCCTTAGCACATCTAGTAAGAATGAAGTTTCATTTCACAGATTCTAAAAAAAAGTCACGTAGTCTTTGTAAAAGTATGTGCTTTATTAAGCACATAACTTCTGTAAAGTTGAATTCATTTCGTTAATAAAACTTTTTCTATGTTGTAAATGTGTTCTGTATAACCATCAGGCTCGGATAGGACAGGGAAGTATTTTCCCTCACTTTGAGGGACTTTGATCTTCACAGGTCTGCAAGCTAAAGCAGGTCTCAGTGTAACTTTGTTCATGGGCATCCACAAGCACACATACCTCTCTTAATTTTAAAATTCTATTGCTTTAAATCTGCGGCTCTCGTATTTCATCTGTGTAAATAAAGCTCCTCCTGCAAGCCAGCCAGGAAAACATATGATACCATTTGCGATTGCAGAATGCGGCATGCTGTTCTTCTGTAATTATAATGGCCTGAGCAGTGAGGGGTTGGTTAGCCTTCCTTAACAATCATTAATCTATCGCGTCTTAGTTACAGTGGCCCATCTTGGAGAACAGCAGTCCTTGGCACGAGGCACCTTGGGCTGTGAGTTTGCTTTGAGCAAGGGATAGCCTTGTTTGTTACATGCTGCTGCTCCTTGGTCCCAGGAGTCCGGGAAGAGGTTTTTTTCCTTGTCTTGATTGCTGCTTGCCCTCTCCCTCACTCTCTAGCTTGTCCCTTTATTTCTCCTTGTTGTGAAAGTTTCTTTCTGTGTGACTGGGAGTCTGTTTAGCAGACCATATTGCAAGTGAAGGTGCATCGTTTGTTGCCTGATTTTGGCAACGCTGGGCAGTCAGCTGGGATGTAATTAAGACTCTGAGAACAGGCTGTCTTCTCCACAGGAAGGGCATGTTAGATGTTGCTGGGATTTGGGGCTGTCAGTTTGGCCAAGGCAGGAAACTGAGAGCTAGGGACAGTGATCTTTTCTTTCATTTATAATCCCTTTATGTACAGTGTATGCACTTGGCAAAGTTTACATATAACCTAGTGGCTGGAGCTTACAAGCCAGTGCGGCTAAATTAGCATATGTTACATGTATATTTTAGTAATATTTTAAAGCAAGTGCAAATTTCCAAAGTGAATTATGCATGTATGACAGAAATAGGGTTGTGTTGCATTGGGTGTCAAATCCCACAACTTTTTGTCAAGACCGTGGATTTTACATTAAAAAGGCAGAGAGACTAAACGAGGTAAAACAGTTTTAATTTTTAACAGTTTGGTCCAGCCCAAGGAACTGCTCTCTGACAGTTATAACTGACATTTGAATAATTGGATTAATTCAGAGAGGGACAAATCCTGTATTGATGGCTGTGCTTGTTCTATATATTTTTTTAACTTAGGGATGGAGCTGAGTGGTTTAATTATTTAAAGGGCACTTCGTGCAATATAAAATACTGCTGTTTTGAAACTTTGGTCTAAATTGAAGGAGGAAAAATATTTGCATTATTTCATTCTTTACGTTTAAAGGCTTAAGGAAAAAAATTATGAAACATATTGTTTTGTGCTTTTTGAGCCAGGGTAAAGAAAACTGGGAGAGGTGGATAATTATCATTTGTGGCGCAAAGCACTAGAAATGGAGATGAGTATGATTTAGTCAACTAGATTCCAATCTTTTTTACAGAAGTGTAAACCCTCAGTAATAATCACATTACGCTGCAATTGCAGGGTATTCAATCAATGCTATTGCAAGAAGGATGTCTTCCAGTTTTCTTAAACCAATATTAAACTCTTCTTTTATTCAGACTCTTTTTCACCATGAGAAATTTAATATTTACAAAAGTAAATGGTTTTACTGTGCTGAAAACCAAGGGTAGGAAAGCTAACTATTGTCGGAGACAGTTTAGAACACCGGTTTGGTTCTGGCTGTTTACCCAGCAGGACGTTAATAGTATTAACACTCAAGGAGAAAGTGTTGATTCACAGTTTACGATATTAACACCCTGTAAGTGAAGTACGAAACATGCCTATGAAATGCCATGTGCACATGTGGATGCATGTCTGACTTTAGACGAGTAGAAGTGCTTTTCCAAAGGATTATAAAGTCTGCTTTGGTTTTGTTAATTCATTGAAATGTTTTTATGTTGCAAAACAAGCAAATAACATTTTTCCTAAGCATTCCTACCTGCCATACTGCATTTATGGATTACATCATCATAGATTCTGCTAACATAATTTTGTTTCCAAAGAGGTTTGCTTCAACAGATTTGTATGTAAAGAAGCAAATGAAATTGGAAAGTATGCGAATGAATTCTTAATTAGGGTGATTAGATGCCAAGGAAACATATTCTTTAAGTTAATTTTGTACATTGTCATCCTAAGGAGTTTCTGTATGTTCCTGAAATGTCTTATCATTTGCTTTGCAAACAAGGCAGTTCAGCTTTCCTGTATCCAGACTAGCATTCATTTGGGAATTCTCAAAGCCTTTTAAAATTATGGGGGTTTTGGTGTTGGTTTTGGTTTGGGTTGTTGTTTTTTTTTTTCTGGGGCAGTCTAAGAAAGTCCCAGGAGTGAAATTGCCATCTGTCCTCTATATTAAAAGAATCTTCTGTATTGTTTACCTGATGTTCTTGTGCCAGAGATAAATGTTGATAATTAAAAGGACAGCATTTGTCCTTTATTCTGAATAAAAATTCTTTCTTATAAACAGTTACAAAACTTATGAGCAATTTCTAGGTTCTTTAAGCTCCTATTTTCTAGTCTGTGTGTCTCTTTTTTTCCTTTTTCATTCCAGAGGTTTGATAAGTATTGGCAAGTAAATTGAATCGTTCATTAATCTAAGCATGTGTACGTATGATTTAAGGAAGGCTTCAGCAAGGCTGAATACGCTAGAGTTGTAGATAAATTATTGCTATAGACAAGTCTGTCTTCTGCTAGAGAGGAGGGAAGGCAACGGGTTGAGAATGAGAGATTTACTTGAGCCAGACACCTGGTTTGGGATTGTTCCTCCATAAAAATTGCAAGTTAGAGACTCCACCTTCCCCCTTCAGGAAGGCAACCTACTTCATTGTGTTAACTTCCTTCCCCAACACACATTTGCCCAGGAACAATTCTGCATCTTTACACTTCAACTGTAGCTCATTAGTGTCCATAGTTGCTCCCAGTGGTCCCTCCGTTCAGTGAGTATCATAGTGCGTGCATGGTCTGAATACCAAGTACCTGTATTCTGAATATCATATTTATGCAAGATTAATAATTTGTAAGTAGTGTCCTTGTTTGTTGTTTTAATACTCTCTCCATTGCTTTTAATACAATAATGTAAAGAAGAATGTGCCTGTCAATAAGAAGAGTGGAAGAAAGAGTGCCGAGCTGTTGCTATAATAATCTATTGTGCTGCTGTCCTTCCCCCATGGCAAGCAGCACCATGCCAGGTCAAACCAAAGATCTTTCCAGCTCAGTGTCATACCATGCTGGACAACAGCAGAGAGCAAATGAAAAAAATGAGAATAAGGAAAGTATATAGTGATTCTCTATCTGGATATTGATCTAGGCCCAGTAATTTGCGGCTAACAGAATTTCTGATGCAAAGATAATATCTTTGCCTTTAATGGTCCTGCATAGATACTTCTTTCTAGTGAATTTATGCAATAATTTTTGATTTATATAGGCTTTTAATAGCCTCAGTATTCTGTTCTGAGCAGTTGCACTATGTACAAAAGATTATGACCACACCCTACCCCACCCCCCAAAAAAAACAAAAACAAAACAAAACACCCAAAACAAAAATCCCACCAAACCAAAAATCCTATCTGCATTTGCTTGTTTGTTTCTTTTATTAGCAAATAGTGAAAAGTAATTACCTAGGTAAGTTTGGGGTGGGTTTTTTTTTGTTGTTGTTGTTTATTTGGTTTTTCATTCATGATTTTATCGAGTTCCATTGCATCTCCCTTTTGTGATCGCTTTTCTAGGTTGAACAGTCTTTGTCTATTTAATCATTCTTCATACAGAGTCCTTTCCATGTCGTTCTTTGTCTTTTTTAATTGTAGTGTATCTGCCTTGAGAAGGGGAACCAAAACTGTTTAGTTCTTCATGCATTGACATTTAATCATATACAAATATCACCATATTCATATAAATGACTTAATTTTTCTTCCTCATTTCAATTTTTTTACTTCTAATTTGTCTAAAAGAGCTTGTGTGAAGTGAAATGTAGGAATTGACATACACATGATGAACAATTATTGCTTTGACAACAGAGTAGATGTCTGGCATCTACCATTCAGTTACAAAATTGTATCTTCATTTAGTTGTGTGTATCACTAAACATACAAGGTCGAACTGAAGTCAGGTCAGAGTTTATACCTGCCTTGGGTAAAGGAACGAAGACATTTATGATCTCTTTGCTGGGCAGAATACTGGTGTTGTGTTATCAGTGTACATGTAAAGGAATTTCACAAGTACCTGTTCTAAAGTGAGGTTATATTCTGTCTGGAGTACCTTGGATATAGAAAACTTATGCAAAAGTTAAATTCAGGAGCTTCACTAGCAAGATGACTCCTTATAAATAGGCCATTGAAGAAGTATGTATATCTTTATATTAATATTTAGTTCAGAAGGCTTGTTTGCGTACAGTGACTATCATTTTATTTTAGTGCCAGACTATCAGTAATCAGAAGTTTCATAATGACTCTCAAACTTTCCTGTGCAGCAGTTCTGTGTGTTTCTGTTACAAGCCAGACTTTTGTTAAGATAGCAACTTAAGTTTTAGCAACTAAAGATTTCCTTTCAGTAAATGTCTGTTTGTTGGGTTTTTTTAAATTATATACTAAAGATGTTAGTGATTTGTAAGGCATGGAAATGTATTAACGTTCATTGGTGCTTTCGTACTTGCTCTGATTGCCATATGTAGTCAGTCACTAAATTTTCAGTTAATCACTTTGTTTTATGTGAAGACAAAATATTTTGCATGGCCCTTAATGGCATAATAATAGTCAAATATATGCTGTATATAGATCCAGCTATTCAAAAGGAAAGTGATTGACAGGCAGTATGTTTGAAATCCCATAGCCCTGTGCCACCTGACAAAGAATGCAACATACCACATGTGCCAGCCTACACCTTCTTTGTATAGGTAGGGTGAGAAATAAGAAAACTAACTTACTCAAATTACAGGGGAAACTGCATACACTGTGCAGTATGAGTCAAGCTGGACGTTGAACAGGACACAGGGTTTGTAGAAGGTTCCATGGGATTTTTGAAGACCTTGGGATATGATTATTTTTTTTTATGTTAGGACAAATCTTTGTTTATTTGGGGAACCATGAGTGAAGGCAAGTCTGGTATGCACCATTGAGTAGAAATGCCTTAACGTGACTCTGCGTGATTGCTATGACTTTTAAACTGGAATACTTTTCTTAGAAATTTTGAATTTCAAAGTTGATTGTTTGCATTATTCTCTCTCTGGGTTAAGGAGAGACAACAAATGGAGATATCTAGTTGTACGACTGTGGACACATTTGATTCCAGGTAGGGATCGTCCTTTCCATGTGCGTGTGCCTGCTGGGGGTACAGCACAGCTGTAAGGCCAGGTATATGGATGGCTCAACGGGAGCTACCCTGTCAATGCCCGAGTCGTGTTTAAGCCTTCATAAATGCCTTGATGGAACATGAGCGGAGAAAAGGCAACCATCTGTGTGCTGAGTTACTTTGAGGTTATTTGTAGATCCATCTCCACCACCTGTCCTTCAAGTCGATAATATCTAAATTAATCTTAGAAGCTTTTTTAGACACTCAGGTTTGAGATTGATTTTTGAATGTCCTACAATGGTTTTGCAGTTTACATCTTAGCTGCCAGGATGCAAAATTTATCAGTAATTGTTTTCCATTTTTCTTTGCCTGAATTCGGTCTCATCTGTACCCACCTTCCCCCCCTCTACTGCTAGGGAGAGGAGTCAAACCTTGAAAGAGGAAGTAGTAATACGGGAAGTGATTCTTAGAAGGTTTCAGGTTGAAGAGAACTTCACGATCAAGTCTTAATGTTTGTGTGGATTTACCTGCAACTAAAAATTTTGAGGTTACTTCCCTCCTGAGATATGAAAATTGTAGGAGGGAAATAAGACAGTTGTGCATAGAAAGTAAAAAGAGCCTACATGTAAAGTTTAAAAGCCACTGCAAAAGAATTAGTATTTATATGAAAAAAAATATATAGCAGTTTGTGGATGAAGACGAATAACAAACAGAAAAACTGTCATCCAATAGAAAGATGTGTCTGACAGATAAGATGTGTGTTTTAAAAGATACTGCTAACAATTGCATAAAAACATGATAAATTCAGATATGAGACCCAACTATGCGATACAGCATAACACACCTGATAATTGCATCGTTTCCATAGATGATTGCTGCCTGGCAATTTTGGGTTTGCTTCTGACGTTATGTGTAGAAGAGGCATGTATTAGGTAGCAATAAGTGGATTATTTCAAATGTCATTCTTCAGCTTCTTAATTGTTGCTTGTTCAACTTCTGATATCAAGTTGTTGGTTAGTGCATATAAGGCAACAATCCCTAATGATGAATGACCTTCCAGAGCACATACAGAATTGTTAGTCTCTTCTTAAAATCATCCTTTGCAGATTTTCTTTTATGCAATATGCATCTATCTAATGCTATAATCTGTCTGATTATAGAAAACTTAATAAATAAAAAAAAATCCTGTTCCCCAATACCTACTAATGCACCAGGTTTTGTTACCTTAACATTTTTCTTTCATTAATATTGATTAAACTGTAGAAGGTTTCATTGCTGCTAATAGGGGGCACATTTTAAATTTTAGATCATTAACATTTAAATAGATTTTAATTGTTAAATGTAACAAATTTATGCAGGTAACGATTCAATTTCTTCAATTAATTTACATTTACATGTTGAGAGATCTTTCACTAAGGCTATTCTCATAAAAATTTAAGGGTCCCAGAAGGATCTGACTATACTTTTATTCTTTTCATTTTATCCCTGCTACTCTCTCCATATTATGTCTTTGAAATTGCTAGGCTTTTTTCCGTGTGCTACTTAATAAAATAACATTTCTTTTAGCCTTTTAGGCAGAGGTTTGTTTCAACAGATTTATATATAAAGAACCAACTGAAATTTAAGTGTGTGACTGAATTCTAAATTTGTTTTACAAGGTTGAGAATTGATCATCTTCTCCATTATGCCACACATGGGAAAAATAAGTATCTGCTTGTTTGATGTAACATGCAAATCAGTCAAAGAAACAATTCCTGGGAGTACTTTTCCATTCCCACAGGTTCTAGAAGCCCAAATGAAAATAGGTAAAGTTAGTTTGGTATTTCATCTCATCGTCTAGAGGAAAATTCAGAAAGATTGTATTCTTATATGTTCCTTCATCTGAGTCTGGCAATTCTCTGGAAGCATATTTTCTTGGATGTAGCCACTTTATATCTACATAGCATATGAATACATAGGATAAGTTTCTAACAGTTCAGTAAAAAGTTACATGTTTAACTTTATCCAACTAGTAAGTTAATATCGACTTGCATTATGTCAAGATAAAATACAGTATAGAGCAAGGACAAGAAAGACGGAGGTGAGGAATATCTCTGACTATGAACAAGAGCAGGAGGATGTCTTGCAATATTAAATTTCACAAAGAAGGGAGACAGATGTCTTCATTTCCTTAGAAACAGCCTGATCAGCTCAGAATTGCGTATGTATGCTCCCAAATAAATTCTTAGCGAAGACTAAATGTAACACATTTTATGTTACTATATGTTCATTGTGTGTCATGAAGTAATTTTCTGAATTCCCTAACCCAGCATGCAAAAACAGAGACTCAAAGGATTGTAGAAGATGGATCAGTCATTTAAAGTTTTTAAGTTGTTAAGAAATTTGCAAAAAGATGTCAGGGACATGATGCAAGTTTAACAGTGGGGTCAAATCAATAGAAAACAAAGGGTTTATTATGTTGGAAAGGAAAAGTTAATAAATTCCCTATGATGGAACTGGTCATTTGAAGAGATGGGTGGACCAAGAATGGCTTGTGGGAGGAGAAGGACCTGCTAGAAGACATGTGGAAGGGAATATCAAATGAATCTTAAATGCTCAAACACAAACAGATTTCAAGGATTGTGGGGACAGCAAGATTAAGAGCAATAAAGATGTAAAGGAGAATGGAAATGGGAAAGACTCTAAAAATTTTCAAGGGAAGTATCACAAAGTGTAGTGGAAGTGATTTCTGTTTACAAAAGGTGGTCCGAGCTGAGGCAGTCAGAAAGGAAGTTGAGAGGAACTTGACATAATGGTAGTAAAGTGGCATTCAATGCATATAGGAGGAATAAAAATTAAAGATTGAAAAGGAAGTTGAGATCTAAAATACCAGGGCTTTTTTGTCATGGTAATAAACATCAGTGTTTTGGGAGGGCTTTGCCAGTGAGGAGTGAAAAGATGAGTGAAAGAAAAGAGAAGGAAGGATTGGGGGAAAAAAGGGCTTGAACATGAAGGGGAAAGTTAGTAGTTAGTTGACATAAAGTACGATCAAAAGGACACACTATCGGAGTACGCTGACCGTTAAGGAACAAAAGTGTATACGTATCTTGAGAGTAACTTGACTAGTTCTTGTGTTATGAAAGGCAACTTGTGTCAGAAGGTAGAGTGTTTTTCTTGGTAGTGATTTATGCTGTCAGACAGTATTAATTTTAATCGTGTAGAAGGTATTACAGGAAAAAATGGCAGCTCCACTATGCTGATGCTTACTGATTCATGGTTAACAGATTTCTGTGCAGAACTCTTGGCCTCAGTTCTGGCAGCAATCAGAAGTGTAATTATTGTTTGTGAGGGAGAGAAAGTCACTTGAAAGTGTGATGATTTGGTAATTGAAAAAAAAAATTTCTTCACTAGGTCAGTTTGTTTCTGATAATCAGAGTCTTCTATA
>NW_009621118.1:591-6870 GCF_000690535.1 Cariama cristata | reverse complement strand
CTCCAAACGGGTGGTGAGGCTGAACCGGACCCTGTTTAAGGTCCTAGGAGAAGTTTGGGGAAATATGGGCACCCCCAAAATCTCCCCCCTGGGCTGGGTAGCGCAGAGGCAATGGGTCTGGGGGCTCGATCCAACTGATGGAGCTGAACCAGCCAAGCCCTCCAGAGACCCCCCACCCCAGGTGTGGACCAGGCACCTGCAAGGCCCATCCTGCGTAAGTGGGTCCCCAGGAGCGGGGACTGGTTTATCCGAGTGCTGCAGGGACCAGGACCAGCTACGACCTCAGATGTGGGGCAAGGGGACTTTCCCAAACCCCATCTGCACCTCTCCTCATCCTTCGTTCCTCCTCTGGTGAGACTTGGGGCTGGAGTTGTCCCCTCACTGCCTCGGTGAGAGATGTCCCAACACCTGGATCTGTCCCTTGGGGCTGACCCTCAACCCTCTCCTCCATCAGAGCCTGCTCACCCCAAGGCAAGGATGGGAGCAGCTGTGGGTCCATCACAAACCCAGTGCTGAACTTCTCCATCAGCTGGTGGCCCATGGGCTTCCCCTTCACCTTCTTGGCCAAGTGGCCAGCATAGAGCTGGGGGCGTTTAGGCATCCGAGGGCTGTTCAGGGACCGGCAATGGGCTGTGCCAGCAGCAGGACGAGGAGAGCTCATTTGGATTTGAACGATCTGTTTGCTCTGCAGAGAGAAAAATAAACCGAGGACGGCGGGCTCACGTAAACATCGTGCTATTTATGGGAGGCGTTTGCTGGAACATCTCACAGCGCATCACCTCACACATCCTCCACCGCAGGGAATCAGCCATTACCCCGCTATAGGGCTGAAGCCCCAAAGCCAGAGGCTAAACGTGGGGTGGGGGCACTCAGGGTATGGGGAGTGGAAAGGGCATCCCCAGAGAGCCCCGAAACCCCTCGCCCACCACCTTCCCAGGGTGAGTGTCCTTGCAATCAACCTCTGGCTGGGAGCAGAGCAGGAAAACCGGCAGGTTCATCACGGGAGTGCAATGCGGAAGCAAACGTGGGCAGGTCCTGGCCTAATTGTGTGCAAATCTCCCAAAGACAGAGATTAAAAACCACTCCTTTTCCTTAGTGGATTTGCAGTTTGGTCTCCCTCCCTGGACTCGTGCCCCAGCATACTTAATTTTAGTGGTACCCCTAAAAAAAAAAAACCCACCGTGTTATGCTAAAAACGGGAAGCCTGGCTGGAAGTCTGCCAAAAGGGGTCAGGAGCTCTCCCACCGCCCCAAGCGAAACGTCCCAGGGCTTTGGCAAAGGCTGCAAAGACTGAAGGAGCAAAGGCTGCGCAGAGCCCGTTCCTGATGGACATGGCATCATCTCCTCATCCTCCCAGACACCGAGCTGGGGGTTGTGTCGGGGATTCCTTCAAAACCCACGGAAGGTAATTTTCTGGGGAAGATCAAGCACTGAGAAGGTTATTCGGGTCATCCAGGCTCTTGCTGGGGTTTGGAAGGAGAAAATGGCCTGAGAGCTGCAATGGGTCGTGATGATCCCAAAGAAGTGTCGGGTGCTGCTGCTACGGGCAAATACCCGCTGCCACCTCCGGCGCAGTGCGAGAGATGGGATGGAGGAGGGCAGTGGCTTCAATATTCCTGCACCAGCGTTTCCACCTTATCACCTCCCATGAGACGGGGACAGGACCAAACCTTGGCCATGGCAGGAGGGAACGGTTGGTGACCGGCTCCGTGCCAGCGTGATGCAGTGGAGAGTTTGGCGTGTCGGGGCCGGCTGAGCCAGCCTGCCCAGCTGATGAGACCAAACCCCGACTGAACCCCCCCAGGGCTCAGCAGCAGCCAAGAAAAGCTTTTCCAAGGAGGCAAGTCAGGGCATGGGTACCTCATTTCCACCCATCTTTCTTCGACCTTTCTTGGAGGTTTGAGCTTTCCTCCTCCTGCCTCAGTTTACCGACATGAAAAGCAGCTCCAAGCTGCCATCCTGGGTGCTCAGGGTAGGAGAAGTGGAGGGTTTCTCCACCTCTTCCATCACAGGGACCATCCCTTCTGGTCACAGAAAGGGGCCTCTTAATTAGGAAAGTTAATTAGGAGCGCGGCTGATGCCAGCAGCACAGGGCTGTGAGTTTGGAGGGCTGACGTCTCTGTGAGATATTAATTAGGACGAGTGAACCCCCGAATGCCACGGTCCGGTGGGTTCAGACAAGATGGCACAAGGCAAAAAAAGAAGGAGCAAACAAAGGGAAAATCCGGAGCTTTTCCAAGGATGCCTCTGCTGCGCTGAGACGCTGCGGAGCGATGCTTGTCCCGTAACACCATCCCTGGGGTCACCGGTCTGTGTGCGCTGGGTGACACGGAGATCCAGTGGGATTTCACTGGGGATACAGGGCTGCTCCATGACTTGTGCTCTGTTTCTCTCCTGTTTAACGGGTTACAGGGGCCTTGGGAAGCTGAAGGAGCACAGCACTTTTGCAGGGTGATGCATCCCCATCTGGGGTTTTGCAGCAGAAACTCAGCAGTGATGACACTGCGTAGAAAAAACTCCTGGGAGATAATTTAAAACAGCAAATCCTGGAGGGTGGATGAAGGAATGGCTGGTTCCCAGTGGACTGACCCTTTCCACCAAGCGCATCTCAGCCCTGTCTCACCCAGAGCAGGTTTTAACAGGGGTTGGCAGCGCTGCCCACGTGCCGAGGGAGAAACTGAGTCACGGATGGGGTCTGTGATCACTCAGCAAGTGGGTGCCGGCGTGAGGACGTCCCCTGGCTTCCCTCCGCCCCGGGTAGATGTCCTGTTCATGAGGCTGTGGGCTCCCACGCAGTGGCCAAAGGGGCCAAGCCTCACTCCGTGCCCTGCCAGATGCCAGCCAGATGTTGCCTGCAGGCAGCTGGGTCACAGCCAAACCAGGTGCCTTGGCACAGCAAGATGCTAACGGGCTTTTGTGCTTCCCTGGTGGGGAGGAACTGCTGAGACATCACTCGATGGAAGAGAAAACGTGTCCAAAACCCGACGAGCTCTCCGCCAGCACTGTCCTTGGCACGGCAGCGGGGTAGAGCAGAGGTCTGCCCCGATCTCCGCCTCTGCAGCGTGCCCAGGACCGCAGCGAGGTGCTGGCGTCCTCCACCATGCCCCGATCCGGGCCCTTTGCCTCTTCGCTGCTGCATCTCCCTCACCACGCACTGGGTTTATTTTAATCCCGAGGGAGCCCCGGGAGTGTTATCGAGCCAGGCTGTTGGCCAAGAGCTATTTCTGCCCACTGCTTCCAGCAGGCTCGGCGGAGGAGGAGGGGGTTAAACCTTTCCATCCCTGCAAATCAGTTTAGATGACAGTTAAAAGCCTTTGCCACCCCTTAAACAAATCCAGTGCTTGTTTCGCCTCCCTTTTTATTTGAAGTAGCCCATGGAAAGGCAGGACAGTGCTTGCTACCTCCAGCCCCGCGGGCACCGAGCCGTGCCCATGGGAAGGGAGGAGGGAGGTTGGTGAGGGAAGTGCTCCGAAGCACGCAGTGGCGATGACAGATCTTTCTGGGGCAAAGACTCGTGTGAAAGAGTGATTTCCCAGGAAAGGGGGGAAAAAAAAAAAAAAGAGGAGGAAAATGTAAAAGGAAAAATGTGGCTTCTGTGAGTCCTGGTTTGTTCCGAGAGACGAATGAGGGGAACCTCTTCTTTTGATGGATTTCTGAGATGGTATAATCGTATTGTGATTGATCTTTGGGGAAATATTGGGGAGGGGATGAAGAGCCAAGCGAGTGCTGTGCCTGGAAGACCCCAGGGCCAGCCCCAGACCTGTATGGGGTGGGTAAGAGCAGGTGTCCCCAGGCCACCACAGCCCCAGGTGGAAGATGGGGATTCGGGGTGAAGGAGAAAACAGGGGGTGAAGGAGTCCCAGCGATGGAGGGAAATGGCCGAGGAGGACTGGGCTGGGCTGGGCTGGGCTGGTGCTGCCGGGGAGAGGATGGAAATGTGCCCCTCTCCCAGGGCGTAAAGAAAAACCACATCCCCACGGCTGCTGCTCCCAAAGTTTGTATTTCTCACTTTAGAAACACGTCCCGTATTTCTATTTTAAAATTCTCCGCTTTGAGCTTCCAGCTGTCACTTACTGCATCTTTCTCAGCTGGCTGGGCAGCTCTGGATTTCGGTAACAGGGTTCGTTTCCCCACGCAGACACTTACAGACCGTAACCACATCGCCACCCTCCAACACAAAGGCTTCTTCTCTTCCATCTGACTCCTACAGCCTCCAAGCCCTGTGCTCTGCTGCTGCCCAAATTATTTCCTTCCAACCAACCTAAGCTGAAATATTTTCTTTTCAGAAATTAAATCAGGACAGAAATCCCCTGGGTAAGTCCTCTATATTGTAGGAAAAACTCTTTAAACCCTTCCCACCTGCCTGAACCTGCAGATTCCTATTGAAGAGGTGAAAAATTCCTTATCGGCGGAGGGGATCCACCTCCTGCTCCGTTCCCCTTCTCCTCTTCCAGCTGGGATCCGCTCCCCCTAAGCCCAGAGCAGCACAAACATTACCCGAACCGTCCGAGCGCCTGCAAAAACAACCTCCCGGCCCTGCTCCCTGGGGGATGGCTTCTCCGGGACGGTGACGCTGCAACGGGAGATGTGACATTTTGCATTGCACAGAGCAACCCCGAGATGGTCGACGGCGACGTTCCCACAGCTGGCTGCCTTCCTTGGGGACGTGTGACCAGAAGTCCCCTGCCACGAGCTCAAAGCGTACATCAGCCTCAATGGATGTGGAGGTTGCTTCTCTTGCCTTTCCTCCCCTTCCTCCCGTGGGTGGGGAGGATTTGGGGTGCAGGATCCAGTTTGGGGCTCCCCCAGTCTTGTGATGGGAAGCTCCCAGATGAATTTGTGCCCTGGGAGGAGGTAACTTGATGCAGTGATGCTCCACGGACTTGCTGCCGTAGCGGGATGTTGCATAGCTCCGGGGCTTGAAGGTGATGGAGAAGCGCAGAGGTCAAGGGGTGTCAGCTGGGTGGGCGCAGCTTTTGGGGTGCTGAGGGCCCCCAGATGCTCTCCTAGCTCCAAGGGGGCAGAGAAATGGCAAGGGGGAGGGCTGCAGACATCCCCTTACTGGGAAAGGCTGAGAGAAGGGAGGGACTGGGAGAGCACTGGGCTGAAGGGCAGAGACCTCAGACAGGTGTTGTGAAGGCAGCTGGGTGCATAACCCCAAAATTCCTCTCCTCTCCGCCAAGCACAGCCCCTTCCCACAAAAAACCCTGACCAAAGTGGTGTTTGCCATCTGTGTCCATCTCCTTCATCCAGAGTGGAGGTGTTGTGAAGGCAGCTGGGTGCGTAACCCCAAAATTCCTCTCCTCTCCGCCAAGCACAGCCCCTTCCCACAAAAAACCCTGACCAAAGTGGTGTTTGCCATCTGTGTCCATCTCCTCCATCCAGAGTGGAGATGCAGGGATGGAGCAAGGGAAGGGAGCTCTCCCCTTGTGTCCCCATCCCTTTTTTTTGTCTTGCAGGGATGAAAGAGGGTGAAACCCCATCTGACGCCTGCTCGGCTTCCCAAAATATCGCAGGGGGCCAGGAGCTGGGATGCTGCATCCTCACATATCGCCTGGATTTAAAGGGAAGCCGGGACCCAGCACAGCCCCCAAAGGGGGTTTGGGAAAGAAAAATCCAGATACGACCCCAGGTGCACCCCAAGGTCCCCTCCTGGGGACAAGGGACCTGCCCAGCCCCAGGGAGAAGTGGAGCTCCCAGTTTCAACTCCCCAAATAAATGCGCTTGATAAGGCAGAGACCAACATGAGGGGGGGCCAAGGGGTTGGGGTCCCCCCCAGCCATTTCACTCCCCAAAAGCAATGAAATCCATGGGGCCGAGGGCACCAGACGTGACATGGGCACTGGGCAAGAGCATCCTGTGAGGGACAGAGGATGCAGCTCCTGCAGGAGACATAAAATGGGGGGGGAAACCCCCTCAAAGCACATTCCTGTCCCTCTCGATGGGGTGAAAGCCGAGCTGCTCCCTAAGACAGACTCGGGGGCAAGTGTGGCTGTTACAACTGAAGCAAAAAATTCCTCCCCCCGGATGATTTCGCTTCCAACCGAGCAAAAAAAATGCAAAGGAAAGGGTTTCCGGGAAGTGCCCCTGCTTCCCTGGAGCCTCTCCTCCCCGGATTGGGATGTTTTGGCCCAAAAGATGAACGAGAGGACGGGGAGGGGGGCAGGAACTGGAGGAAGCCAAACCCTGAGAGTTATTTTCAGCCTTTGGGAAGGAAAAGCACCTGCTGGGGTCATTACGCCGCGGGAAAAAACAAACCTCCAGATTTTCCCCCTGGGG
>NW_009621118.1:364-567 GCF_000690535.1 Cariama cristata | reverse complement strand
CCCTGCTGGGGAATCGGTGCCGGATACAAGGGGGTCATCCTGAGGATTTCCAGGTCCTGACCCCCCCTCTCAGCCCCCAGGCAAAGGGTTGGGTCCACACCTCAGATCCTGCATCGGGAGGTGGTGGGCTTTTCTTCTTACCTCCACCCCCAAAAAAAGGGGTTCAAAGGGCTCGGAGATGCTTTTGGCCTCTGACTTGGGGT
>NW_009621118.1:0-247 GCF_000690535.1 Cariama cristata | reverse complement strand
CTCCTGGCAAGGAGCGGGTGGCCTTGGGGCCCCCTTCCCCGGCTCCCATGGGACCCTCGGGTGACCCAGCCAAGGAAGGGGCAGGTTACCCTCGGTCACAACCTCAGAACTCTGAAAATTTGCATTTCAAGGCATTTTTTCCTCCCAGGCAGCCAAGGGTTGCGTTTGCTCAGTGATTGAGACAGGCTGGAAGGAGCTCGACCCCGCTGTGATGGGGTGTGGGGAGCACCCCAAAAACATCTACCCC
>NW_009621117.1:0-1756 GCF_000690535.1 Cariama cristata | reverse complement strand
TTTTTTTTCTGATTGCTGATTAATACTTTTCTGATTGCTTTTTGCATGCAGAGTTTGCGCAGTGTCAGATATGCCTGTTGTTAATCTATACTGCAAGACATGAAAAGATACGTGCAAAATGAGTGTGGCACAGGCCTACATCATCATTGTTATCTAAATAGTCTGGGGTGGTGCTTTCTTGTTAGGGAAAAGGGTTTCTAAAAATAACAGGTTTTAACTTGGGTGCCCAGACTGAAGCAAATGATTTCCAGAAAGCAGATATCAATACCTGAAATGAGGTTACTTTAATGTAAGTAAATACAAACTAGATTTTTTTTTTTGGAGAGGGGGTGCTAAGGCTATGACAAGGAATGTTTCACTTTGAATTCACATTGTATGAGTTTTTCAAGCTGAAAAAATGTCAGTCATTTTAGACCAATGGGGGAAAAAATAAAGTTTAAAATCAGGGTATTCAATTTCTCTCAAACTTTTTAAAAATTAGGCCAGTTTTAGTATTTTTATAAGTGTGTTGGAAACGACTGTATGACCATTTTATTTCTTTCCTTAAAATCTTAGTGTGTTTTAAAAAAAAAAAAAAGCAGATGCATTTCATTAGAACTGCATTTCTTCAGTGAGATTGCTCTGCAAATGAATGTTAATCTGCCTCTGCAATGAATCAAATATTTGTTGATGTTTACAGTCTGTGACTCGCAGCTCCTTCTTCTTAATTGTTGGGCTGTTTTTTTGGCTCAGCTTTTCTCTTATTTCCAACCAGGAATGTAACCTCCCTTCAAGGTCTGACCATCCTCTTCGGTCTAGATGATCCCACTCATCTGTCTTTGCCCTTGTCCTTCCATCAAAAGTGACTTCAAGGCCCTGGGAAGGTTGGTAAGGGAAACTGGAGTGCAGGTTATCTTTTCCTCTATCCTTCTGGTAGTGGGCAGTGACATTAGAAGAAGACGTATAAATAATATATCTTGAAGAACAGGAGCACTTTTCTTGCAATTTGTTTCCTTGGTGGTTTATATTTAAAGTGTTGAAAAATTAGAATAATTCCTATTCTTTAACCAGTAGGCCTCAAATTCTCAAGTTGTAGTCTGCCTTTCAGGCCATATTTTAGAGTACCTAATAGAAGTACCATTACTATGTATGCTGTCAAGTGAAACATACCTAAGGACTGATATTTACTCAGTATTCTCTTTTTCTTCCTAGATTACAAGACAGTGAGAACTCGGTGACAAGTATGTGAAAACGTGCAGCAGCTGTCAGCTGGGTTCCCTTGTCAGACTCAAGCGGCAGTGCTTTGCACACAACAGGGACTTTGGATCATTTCAACTGTGTTTTCTTTAAAAAAAACAGACTGTTTTTAGCTTTCACTTTAACTTTGTCGGTTGTTAGTTGCTCCGTTTTTTAGACCTCTTCTATTACATTTTGTCCGTGTCAAGTTATAAAGCATCTAGTGGATTGCTGGAAGGCTATGACCTGGTGGCCATCACTGAAACGTGGTGGGATGAATCCCATGACTGGAGCGCGGCTGTTGATGGCTGCAGGCTGTTCAGAAGGGACAGACGAGGAAGGAAAGGTGGAGGGGTTGCCCTCTACATTAAGAAATGGATAGAGGGGGAAGAGCTGTCTCTGAAGAACAGTCATGAGCAGGTCAAAAGCCTATGGGTAAGAATCAGAGACAGAGGCAGCAAAGGAAATGTCGTAGTTGGTGTCTACTACAGGCCGCCTGACCAGAGGGAGAGTGTTGACGAAGACTTCTTACTCCAGCTGC
>NW_009621116.1:0-47467 GCF_000690535.1 Cariama cristata | reverse complement strand
GGAGGCTCCGCCGTGCAGCCCGTATTGTGTTCCCTGAGGCGCCTTCGGTGCCCGCTAACCTGTTCAGACCGGTTGGAAAGTGCTGCGGCCTGCGGAGCGAAGGCGGAGAGGGCTGTATTTTCGGAAGTTCTTTATCCCGAAGTTTTACTTCAGCTTTTGCACCATGGGCGATATTTTCATTGTTTCTCGGTCAGAATTTTCGCCTCGTCTGGTAATAATTGGTCGCAAAGTTTGGCCAGTATTTGAAGACCCAGTGTAGTCGGGACTGCTAAGGTTTGAAATAGTTTTAGCGGTCAGGCCCTCTGTGACACACCGCAGTGTTTCGTTAAAAACGGATAGAAAAGGAAAAGCCGTTTTTAGGAAAAAAAAAAAAATTCTTGTGTTTGAAGGGCAGGGGGTTTTTTTACAACTGATGAAGAAAATACAGGAAACTTTGTTGTTGAAGAATGAACACAAGTCTCCTTGAAGACATTGAAAAATTAAACTTCTGAGAGCAGAATTGTTTCTAGCAGTAGCCTTCTGTATACTTCTTTGGGGCCATTTTAATATGCGTTGTCTAAATCGCTCAAAATCGTTTAGAAGTCTTGGAATAAATGAAGGCTGACCGAGTTATTTTTTTTCTTTTTTTTTAATCACAACGTCTGCCCTTTGTTTAGATTGCAGCAAAAATTGGAGGAGATGCTGGCACATCAATGAATTCAAACGACTATGGTTATGGAGGACAAAAAAGACCTCTGGAGGATGGAGGTATGCACTCGTTACTGCTGCAATTACTTTTGTTGAGTATAGCCATGGTGCCAGAAATATTGGAGGTGGTTTTTTTGTTAGTGGTTTTGTTTTATTTTTTTTTCCATAGCATAACATAAAAACATTTTATTCCCTTTAGAGGTCATGACATGCTTTTGAATTTTCAGTTTAATGGGGAAATTTGTTTTAAACAATGGAGAAATTTGTTTTAAACCATTGTGCTCTAACCTGAAGTGAATGTAAGCCTGTTTTGAAATATTTTAAATGTGATTTAAATGCTGTAAAGGGGAAAATGTATGCCGGGGAGGGGGGGCAGATAAATTCCTGATTGAGAAATGCTTACACAGGTATGTCATTTAAGTCTTTTGTTGTTGTGGCGGACTGATTACAGTTTATAAATTACAATTAGAGTAGGAAGTGCTCACTCCTTAAATTTGATTGTTTCATATACTTTATTACTGCACAGTTTCAAGTAAAAGTACTAATGCATTTCATTGTAAAAGCATAGGACTTTAAAAAAAGACAGGCAAGTAATTTTTCTAGCTTGTAGACAGTTTTGCTTAGTCTAATATAAAAGCCTATGTGTGAACCCTGATAAGATCATACTTAAATCTTCTAACTTGTTGCAGCATTTGGGATTTGCCTTATAATACAGTAAAGTTTTTCTCCTGAAACGTGTGTGTCGTCTTCTGTCTCTTGCTAAGCATCCTTCAGGTTTGAACTTAACAGGGTTTGATATGTTTAATATACACACAAAATCCTGGCTAAACTGGAAAGAAATCTCTGAGCTTGTTGAATGTTCTCATAGGTCTCACAAAAGAGCAATGCCTTTTTTTCTTTAAGAGGATGGAAACTCAGTCTACAGAATGTAACTAAGGCTTTATATCAGGAGTTCTTGTGTCCTCTAATAAAGTATTTTTTTTTCTATTAATGGTGAGGTTTTTAATATACGAAAATGAGCTAATGATGCTTCAGATGATATATGTAATGTATTCTTTTTATTTTATGTGTAGATGACTCTTGGACAAGTCCGAGCAGTACAACACACTGGGAGGGAATGCCCTCTCCTTTTAAAGGCAGGAATTTTTATTTATTACCTGTGTTTAGTATGTAAACATGACATAAACTAGTGGATCTTTCTGGATTGACACAAATATTTCTTGGAATATGTGTCTGAGTTTTTGCTGCACATAAATTATGGTGGTTCATATAACCTTTATTTTGGGGTGGGAAGGAAGCATCTGAAGTCTTATCTTTTCAGATACAGGTTAATTATGCCTTTTATTCCTTTACTGTACAGAGAGGATTTGGATGGTAGTGATGTAGTTGCTTTGAATCTGCTTTTTTTTGAAGTTTTATGCTATGAAATGCTTGATATTTGGAAAGGAATTTCATATCAACATTCAGATTGAGATTGCATTGTCATGTGATACTGTTGTATTTTGAGAGGTTTGATCTAGATTTGTGGTCATTGTCAGAATTTTTTTTTGTTTAAATCATTGTTGATTTTTGTATAGATTTGATTTTTTTCTTTTTTACTATAGAAGCATCATTAGCTTGAGCAACCAACAGAGCTAAACTTTGTTCCTTGTCTTAGTTAAGTTTCAGTAAATGGGTATCTATGAGGAACCTACAGTGTGTTCTGAAAACTGCCTGTTGTTAAACGACTGAATAGATACATGGAAAAACCTAACATCTTTTCAGCTGTACTAACCAAGTGCTGAGTGTTCGTGAGATTCTTTCTTTTATTCAGATGACCAACTCCCTGAAATTGGAGGAAAAAAAAGAAAGAAAAGGAAAAAAAAGGAGAGGGGGACTAAAATACACTGGAAAGTTACAATTCACACTAAAAGGTGTAAACACGTCTCGAATTTCTTGGCAAAAAAATTTAAAAAATCTTAATTTTGCAGATCAACCAGATGCTAAGAAAGTTGCTCCTCAGAATGACTGTAAGTAATTTTTATTTTGTTGCCAAAAAAAGTTAACAAGTGTAACATTGTCAGAACAAGAATTTGAAACAGTGTTCTGGTAGGTGATACTTGAATCAGTAATATCAAAAGAATGTCTGGGAGTTTATGTCTTACTTTCTTGAAGCAGTGCCAGTCTGCTTTGTAAAACTGTCAATGATGTTAGCAACAGTTGAGAATCTTTTTAGCTGTTTTAAACCTCTTCATAACACTTCTTAAAAAAATCAACTTGGACAAAAGTTGATGCAATTAAGTTTTAATATCAAAGGAGAAGCTTAGTTGTAAATTATACTACTTGTTTGAACTTAATTTTAACGATATTTGTTTATAGCTTTTGGAAATCAGCTACCACCGATGCATCAACAACAAAGGTAAGAGTTAGACTATGTCTTATGTAGAGTTTTCCTTTTTATTGAAAGAAACCAGTTTCAAGAAGTTTTTCTTCAGAAGTGGTATCAATGCGTAAAGCAATTACTGTGTGTGATCTGTTAAAATTCAGCTTCAGCAAGTCCTAAACCAAACACTTAAAATGCATCTATATTGCTGTCTTTTTCTCTTCACAGCCTAGACTGTGCATCAGGCTTAGTAAAAGGAAAATGCATTGCTGGTTTTTACTACTTGAGTGTAGGTAGCGTAACCAGAAGTTGGTAGTAGATCTGAAGGGGAAGGAGTTGACACTATCTTGTAAATGAAAAGGAAAGCTGATGGATTGAAAAAAAAAAAAAAAATCAGACTTAGCACAACATGTTGCTCAGTCAGCTATATTTTCTACAACTTAGTAGTTTTCTCCACTCATTTCTCCCCTAAACAACCACTTCCAACTATTATTCTTATGCTTTGGCTGATTTTTGTAGATGAGATGCTGAAATTCATGTGTTTTCAGTATACTTCAATGGATATACAGGTGAAACTTAAAATGCTACGCTTTTCTGTGCCCCGCATCTGTTAATAGTAAAGAGGATGAAGGAAAACTTACATCGATTCATATTATACTTGAACTTTTTGTGGTCACTTTTGTATATTGTCAGTTTACTTAGTACTGTGCTTGCATGACGACTCTTAAAGTTAGTGGGAGGCAAGTAAGCCAGGGTGATAGTGGGGGCAGTAGCTTGCTTTATTTTAATGGGAGGATATATATAAATGTAATGCCACTTCAGTCTCTGAATGGTCATTGTCCTTTGTTTGATTTAACATTCTCTGTAGGTCTGTGATGACAGAGGAGTACAAAGTTCCAGATGGGATGGTTGGATTCAGTAAGTAGTATGGATGTGGTGTTCTGATATAGTGAGGGATGTTAGCAGATGCTGTTAATACAAATAATGTTTCTATATTTTCTTTCTTCCAAGTAATTGGCAGAGGTGGAGAGCAGATCTCACGCATACAGCAGGAGTCTGGCTGTAAAATACAGATTGCACCTGGTAACTATTTGTGGGTTTTTTCTTTGTTTATTTTGGTGGGTTTTTTTAGGTAGAAAGTTCAGAGGGCTGATCATTGCTTCTAATTGCCTGAATCTTCATTTAAGGTGTATTTTAATGTTTTGTGCTGATCACGATTATCACAGTCCAAAGAAATGCAAAATGTCATGATACACTGATTATTCTACTTCAGTGAAGTTCCAGTAGCTTTCATATTATGTTTAATTTCATAATCTCTTTCTGACTTTACACTACTGCTAAATTGGTTTTATTTTATGACCGTAGATAGTGGAGGCCTGCCTGAAAGATCGTGTATGCTAACTGGAACACCAGAGTCTGTTCAGTAAGTAAAAAAAAAAATCCATGTGTTCATATTTAACTGTGCAATAAACTTCATTTTTTTAGATCTAAATACAACATCTAGATAGTACATTTATAATACTACGTTTTTCCTCTGTTGAAGAGGCAGTCTGATGACAATTAAATATATACATAAGAAAAAAGGCCCTAAACTTGCAGTCAGATCCCTCAGCATACTTGGAATTTTAAGACAAAATATGGAACTTCAACTTTTTTAAGGCCAAATCTTGTTGTATATAATACTTATCTAACGATGCACTGATTTCAGCTTGAGAATGAGATGTGTGAATGTATGCTAAACAGAAATGTATACTGAAAAAAAACTCTTTATAAACTGGAAGATCACAGAAAATGTGGAAAATCAGTAATGTGTAAGAGTAGGAGTTACTCAAAGCCCAGCCCATCAGAATTCTTAAATATCTTGGGTATAAATTAATGTATGCCAAGCATTATGAAGATGATGTCTATGTAACACCTATCAGCAAAGTTAACTTTTGCCTTACCGTGTTCAGGGAAGAGGATCGTAGCAATGAAAATGTTTATCTTTACTGGCGCAGAGGTTATATAAAAACTTGAAGACCAACTTATCTTGGCTTTGCTCGGAAAAATTTTAAGTATAGTAGTATATTTGGTATTACTACATTTATGTTAGCTGCTTCCACTTCAAGTTTGCAGGTAAGGCCTGCAGCTACACATTGCCCTTTGTGAAAGCAGCATGGCATTCTCCTCTTATGTTGCAGCCAAGCAGGCTGTTGTTCATGAAGTCATTCCTTTATGGGAATTTTCTTTCGAATTATAGTTTATTCTGCTTGTGTATTAGAGGGAAGAGTTTTTAACTGATGTTATTACTGTAATCATGATTTTACACTCATGGCAACTGACTGACGCGTGTGGTGAATATATACTTCCTTTCGTCCGCTATTTTGGTAATAGTTACAAGTACAAATGTCCTTAGTTTGCATGCTGAATCAAGCAGCAACTATCATGGTACTTCATGTTAGAGCTAGGTTTATTTTACAGTCTGGGGGGTTTTTTGCCTTTTTATAAAACTTAACATAAAATAGATCTGCCTTAAGATTGGCTGTTTAGTAGATTAAAGAAAAATTACTGTCAAATGAGAGATTACCTGAATTACTACAGAAATTAAAGTTAGAAAAAGCTTTCTGTCTGTTGATTTATTCATTTTTTTTAATACACTAGAAAAGGTAAATTGTAACAATTTTAAATCTTTTAATTAACACGACTATTTTTAAAAATATTTTAAAGGAGGTTTCCATCTCTGGTTCTGAATTAAGGTTTGATCGATTTAACTATACTCAGGGATGATGATTGTGTTTGAAGAGGTAACTTTTACTTACATGTGTTTAGTAAAAAAACACCTTTTGTATTCTGATCCTGGGATGGTTTTAGGTCTACCACCTTATCTTACAATTAGTTTCTTAAGTTACTGTTACAGATTTACTGAGTTTGCCTCGTATTTCTTAGTGATAGTAATTATGTTTCTTCTGCAGAAACTTTGCAAATTGAAAAAAAAAAAAAAATTCCAAGCAGAATGGGTGTGGGCAAGTGATACTTGTAGGAATAAGTGTATTTATAAATGGATATATTTTTTCACAGATCAGCAAAAAGGTTACTTGATCAGATAGTTGAAAAGGGAAGACCTGCACCTGGCTTTCATCATGGTGATGGACCTGGAAATGCAGTCCAAGAAATTATGATTCCAGCAAGTAAAGCAGGATTAGTTATTGGAAAAGGTGGAGAGACAATTAAACAATTACAGGTATATATGTATTTTTTTTAAATGTGATAATATTGAATCCGGATTTGAGTGGGTATTGACCTCTCTTTTGTTCAATAGGAGCGGGCAGGTGTCAAAATGGTCATGATACAAGACGGTCCACAGAACACTGGTGCAGACAAGCCCCTTAGGATAACTGGAGACCCTTATAAAGTTCAAGTAAGGAGTCCTTCAAAATTCAGAACATTTTTTAATCTATTCTGATGTTGCAGTACCTAAATGAACTTTCATTCTTCTTTTAGCAAGCCAAGGAAATGGTGCTGGAGTTAATTCGTGATCAAGGTGGCTTTAGAGAGGTGCGCAACGAGTATGGGTCAAGAATAGGAGGAAATGAAGGGATAGACGTAAGCATGGTTGAAAAACTTGTTCACTGTATTTTGAGATGTTAACATTAAAATGTCAAGCTGGGTAATACACTGAAAGCTCTTAACCAGATTCAAAAAGCGGTTTTGGCCTGTAAGTACTACTTGATCATTGGTGAAATTATGACTTTAAATGGTGTGCAGCATTCACTTTACCAGCAGTTCTGAACAGTTTCAGCTAGCTGGATTTTTATCAAATAAACAATAAGTGTTATGGCTAAGTGTATAATGTTGTTATAGATATTGAAGTTTGACCTTTATGGAAGGGTATTTAAGTCTACCTGTTATGCAAGTCATGAGCTTCTAACTTCAGCAGAGGTGAGGCTGAAAGTTTCATCTGCTAAAATTGGCGTTTCAGGCCTGTTAAAACTTTTGTTCTTTGATTGTGAGAAGCATAATATCCACTGTAATTGCTGCCACTGTGAGCACTTGTATTGCATAGGGTGTCTTTCTTTTTGATACTTCCATACGGTATTCACTAGGCTTGTGACTCAATACTAAAAAATTCACACTTCTAAAAGCCTGAAGTGGCAGAGGGCTTGCCATAGTTTACCATTCTAATACGTGACCCTTTAATTGTGTGAATTTGGTACAAATATTTGCATCATCAACATCTTGAATTTTTTTCTCTCTCTTTAAGGTTCCAATACCACGATTTGCTGTAGGTATTGTAATTGGAAGAAATGGAGAGATGATAAAAAAGATACAGAATGATGCTGGTGTTAGGATCCAGTTTAAGCCAGGTTGGTAGTATGTCCATAAGTTTCTGTGAATTGAGTGTAAATTTATGGGTTATGTATACTGGAATAGTTTGTTTTTATTCCAGATGATGGAACAACTCCAGACAGAATAGCCCAAATCACAGGGCCTCCTGACAGATGTCAGCATGCTGCAGAAATTATTACAGATCTTCTTCGAAGCGTTCAGGTTGGGTAACATGTTGTTTACCATTTAAAATTTCCTGCCTGACTTTTGGAAAGACTTAAAATTTTAAAAATGATTGTGTAACTAAAGAAAATAATTGTGCCATTTGAATCTACTTCAAAGCTCAGTCTGAAATATGAATGCTTTTACAGTTATGGTTTTGCCAAGTGCCAGGATAATAACAATAGTACTGATTCAAAGTCTTGGCAGTTCTTAATCTGACTTGTTTTAGAGCTGCTGCTTCTGTTGTTTTTTATTAATAGCAGATATGCTGTTGGTTTTGGTTGTAATCGGTGTTTAAAAGATGATGTAAATGCTTACTGTGAGATGAGCCCCACCACTGCATTTACAGAAGACAGACAGAAATTATATGTTTGTACATGTGAAACTTCCTGCTTTCTTCTATATTCTTTTCTTCTTCCTTCTTATACAGACTTGTACAGCACAGCTTTGAAAATGTAATTTAGGTCTTCTGGAAGAGATACTACTTTATCAAAACTATCTGAGTAGTAAATCAGTTTTTTCTTAACAAATTATGTGATGTAACCAGTTGGCATTAAGAATTTGTTTGCAGTAATTTTATAGAACATGCTAATTTTTTGCTTTTTCTTTTTAGGCTGGTAACCCTGGTGGACCAGGACCTGGTGGTCGAGGAAGGGGCAGAGGCCAAGGCAACTGGAACATGGGGCCTCCTGGTGGATTACAGGAATTCAATTTTATTGTTCCCACTGGCAAAACTGGATTAATCATTGGCAAAGGCAATATATCTTATCTATATGTGTATCTGTATGTGGTTAAAAGTACCCTCAGCTTTTCTATTTGTACAAATAGCCATACTAAAGAGATGTTTCAAGAGAAGCTTTTGCAAATAGTTTGATGTACAGTAGAGCAACGTAATACTGCTAAATTCCTAATATTCTTTTCAGATTTTCCTCACAAAAACACATACTCCAATAGTTAAAAGTCAAAAACCAATCAATTTATCTAACGCTTTTTTTTTTTAAAGTGATAAGTACTGAGTTACATCGATAGTGCTTGGTAGATTCTTAGATGGTGTATCTTATAATTAACTTGCATTTGATACTACTTGATTAGCCTGGTGTTACTGCATCTGTAACTCGCTCTTCAAACTAATTTTCACATATTCCAGTGAAGAACTTTTGCAGTGGAATCCTGTAACAATTTCTTGCGTGTTTATTAAAATAATAACTTTTCAAAGAATTTAGTTTTTAAAAAAAAATTACTGTATACTTCTGAATGAAATGCTTGAATTTTCTTAATGTTTTGTTTGTAACGTGATTTCCAGGCACAACAGATAGGCTGACATAGTTCAGTTCTTGACCTGGAAAGTTGATTTTTCTTTTTTTTTTTCCTTTGTTTTTGTCTTTTTTTTAATGCCAAATGACCGGGTTTGAAAACTTTGTGCCTATTAATGATACAAGTAACTTCTCAGAATCCTATAAGAGGTGGAACTAGTTTAAAGAATTTAATGTTCTGCTTTTAGTGCGCTGCAAAAAGTATGGACTTTACAGTCTGCTCAGTTTCTGGTTTTTCTTTGTCATCTGTGCTTGCCCACTGCTTTATAGGGAGGTTAGGCTTTAAGGTTGTATTTACTGATAACCATGGGTACCAGTTGTTACTCGTGTCTAATCTTACATCTTTACATGAATGGAAAAAAACACACAATATTGTAGGAATTCTTTGCTGTCCTTTCTGAGTAACAATATTGTGGTCTTTAATTTGTAAAATAGTTAATTTTTACTAGTTTATTGCAATCAAAGTTCTATACTACACTGAAGAGGCTTTTTTAAAATTGTTAAAATGTTCTTATATGGCTCATAGGAATTAGGTGTCTTTTCACTTCTTTATCTTCAGCTTCTATGCAGTTGACTCTCCGATTTGAATCTTAGTGGTTTTGCTTTAATGTGTGTCATAAAAGCTGTATGTTGCATCGTAGGTGGTGAAACTATTAAAAGTATAAGCCAGCAGTCTGGTGCTAGAATAGAACTTCAAAGAAATCCTCCACCTAATGCGGATCCGAACATGAAGATGTTTACTATCCGTGGAACACCCCAGCAAATAGATTATGCACGACAACTTATAGAGGAAAAGATTGGAGTGAGTGTATAACTGTGTTTTGATTTACTATTATAACTAAACAGAACAGGAAGCAAGTCTCCTTTGTGGAGGTTTTTCTTCCATTTTACTTCCATTTTACTTCCAAATTACTTAATCAGGTAATAAATTGACAATAACAAATGGTAATCGGAGTTTAAAGTAATATAAACATAACTTGATGCGCTAAAAGAAGCAAAAACTCGAAATGGAAAGAAACAGTTGCTTTCTTCAATGTAATATAGTGTATTTTTAAATGATGTGTTCTTGAAGATACTCACTTTGTCCATAATGAAAAATTTGATGGCTTCAAAGATATCCTCGATATTCTTAAAACTACTAAACTATGTTTAGCTTTTCAGTATCAGTATGTTTAGGTAAAGTTTTAATCCAAGTTTACACTCTTTAATTTTACTGCACTTCTGTTTGCATGTGTATGCATGTAATCAAATTTACTACCCGTTTTTTGCACCTGATCTTACAAACAGATTTAATTAACAAGGTTGGCCAGATTTAGATGTTCTATCAGTTTATTTTAAAACACTGTTAGTCTCATTTTAGTTAGTGTGTGTTTTTAATGCAACTTGTGGACAAATCCATGTATATTTGTAAAATTCTTTATTTCCTCAAAGAACCGAAATAAATGCAGCTTTTTAGTTGCTGTTACTGCCACAGCTGCTTTTAACTCTCTTCTTCCACTAGCCATAAGCCTAATTAATCTGGAAAAGGACTGTTTTCTTTAGGGAAAATGTCTTTATTTAAAAACAGTCAAACCTTTTAGATTATATTCTTAAAGTGTTTAGATTTATGCTTCTAAATTGCTGAAAAATGGAGAACTTCAAGGTTTATTTTCATCCATGTGCTACTCTTGTTACAGGGTCCAGTAAATCCATTGGGTCCACCTGTTCCCCATGGACCCCATGGTGTTGTTCCTGGCCCACATGGACCTCCTGGGCCACCAGGTCCTGGTGCTCCCATGGGACCATATAACCCAGCTCCTTATAATCCAGGCCCTCCTGGCCCTGCACCTCAGTAAGTACTGCTTCAGCTAGCTTCTGTCTTTTGTAGGGTGACCATGGGGCTGGCTTTCACTGTTACGTGTATGACTTGATCTTTTATAGTGGTCCTCCAGCTCCGTATGCTCCACAAGGATGGGGAAATGCTTATCCGCACTGGCAGCCACCAAACCCACCAGATCCAGGTAAGAAGTGTCACAGTTGTACTGTAGTGTGGATATACTTTGAGTATCCATTTTGTCCTTACAAGTATATACATTTCACAATTCATTTGTGTTACACTGCTAAATCTGAAAAAGCTCCTATTCTTCAGGCTTTTCTCTGCTGATTGTCAGTTTACATGGGTTTTACACTTCCCACATGTTGCTTGTGAGATGTTAAAATTCAGTTGTTACAGTTGGAATATGCTGCTTTACTGAACGTTATTGATACTGCATTCCAATTTATGATACTTTTTTCAAGACTCTTAGTTAACTGATTCTGTGCAGATCAGTTCGTTTTTCTTAGAATGGATGTTTTTTACCTAAAGTCTATTAATGAGGATGTTTTCTCTCTCTAATAGTCTGATTTGTATTTTATTTTAAACGGTGTCCCTTACAATCTCACTCATCCTGACTTTGTATGGTTTATCCTATATTTCTAGCTTTTGTTGGCCTATATGAGGATTGCTTCTCAGAGTCTTGATACAAATGTATTTTGTTCAGTCCTTTTTGAGGGACAAAACTTTGGTTGAACTGCTTTTAATACAGTAAAACTAGTTAGGATTGTGTGTTTTGAGCTTTTGCTTATAATAGTTTTGTATTTTCTTCTGAAACTCGTATTTGTAGAATCTGTTTCTGTTTATCTTTGTCAAGATCGGGAGTTTTTACTTAATTACATCTTCCCGAAGTTGTAGTATCCTGCTTTTGTTTAAGTTACATCCTTTGGTTGGATTAGAGCGTATGGGGAAACGGAACTGCAGTCACAGAAGGCATGGTAAGGCTAGATGCTTGAGTCACTTGTACCTCATTTGTTTGAGGCAGAGCTTCTTCAGAACTTCAGCGGAAAGATCTCAATTTTATTTTTGTTATAAATAGAATAAATATTTTCTGTTAGCCACTGGTCCTGACACAAGTTCCATTAGTGAAAAAGGGGAGGGCTTTGGAGGATGTTACAATCTACAGAGTTCTGTTCACGTTCAGATCTTTTATATACCCTTTCTTGGCAAAGAACCATCTCTGGTTTCAGTTCCCAAACTTTCATAAAAGGTAGCTCTGCATGCATTCAATTTAGTATTTAAAAACGCCTATTGTCATTATGTAAAAGTAGAGTGATTCAAATTGACTTGAAGTCTCAGCATACCAAAAGCGTAATTTAATCCAAAATCACTGCCAAAATGTTACAACCTTTTTCATACCACCTTTTCATTTTCTTACAAAGTAATTTATCTATGTAAAGATCTGTAAGAAAAATGGCAAATACCTTGATGTCATCTTGATGATTTTATAACCATTTTTTGGATAAATACTCCTCTTAAAAATCTAATGATGTTTTCCTGTGTGCAGTTGAAGTTGCTGTTTCTTTTGACTAGCATTTATTTGGATGAGTTTTGTACAGTTTTCCACTTAGTTGCTCATTTCAGTGTAACAAATGGGTTATTTTAGTATGTTTTTTTCAGAGGTGCTTTCTCCAGAGCCATACTTGCCTCTTGTAACTAGCTCCATTTCATGTGACTACAGTCAGATTTCTTTGGAAATTTAATGAATCCTGCTCTGTGTTCTTCTATTCTAGAGAAGTAGCTACTTAAGGGGAAGGGGGGGACACCGAGCAGTGGCTTATTTGGTATTTGCAGGTAACCTTAGAATATAGTACATGTTAGTTTAAATCCAGTATTGTTGATGGAAGCAGGGTAATTTAAAAAGGAAACAGCGTGTTAGCAATATTTTCTGTATGTTGATACTACTGTGTGCATTTTAAGTGGTTATATCTGACATGCTAAATGAAATACTGCAAGAAATTCGTTGTGTTGTGGATTTCTTCTCCCTGGATGCCACCTTCAGCAGATTTCTTCTTTTCTGTTAGTCACTGCCTTACCTATTTTGTGTTTGGGTGGGAATGTACTTCCATTCACATGAGTAGTTACTCTAAAGTATCAGCTGGGTCTATGTCCTTACGCAAAGTTCTCTCCTCAGTTGGATGCATTTATTTGCAGATATTTTAATTCTTTAAGGATGCAAATAATGTTAAAGGGTGCTGGTTGTGTTATAGAACGTTATGTTCTCGAACAGTTGATTTGCAGTTTTTGTGAGTTGCCAATCTGGTAATGTAATCAATCTCTGTGATTCAGCAAGAATAAGCCATTCCTAAAGGCTATGTGTGAAAAACAGAGAAATAAAGCTGTAGGAAGCAGCATCGTTGGCCCAACTAGATGTAGTAAAAAATACGGGAAGCATGGAGATAGCAGCAGAAGATGAAAATGTTGCTATTATGTGTTATACTAAAAAGCTGTAAGTAAACGATGCTTTATAGCCATGTATGGGGATTCAGGCTCTTAAAATGCTGCGTGTTTCTGTATTTTTACCTTAAAGTTTAACTGACAAGCATTGCAAATACCTAGTAAGATATGCATTCTTTTGTTCCAGAAGTACGTATTTGGCATGCCTCCTCCACCTGTGCCAGTGTCATTAGTATGAGGTTTATAACAAAAGTAAAACTACTGAAATTGGTGCTAGAATGATGCATTGTTGCTACCACTTAGTAACATGACTGTTTAAATAAACCTGAAAATTTGTTTCTGTTTATCACATTTAAAAATTAATAAATGGTGTTGTAGTAGTAAGGGTTCTAAAATGATTTTATCTCATCAGTCCTGTGACGTATACTTTGCACAATACACTTGTCTGAAACTTGATCAAAAGTTTGTGCTAGAAAGGAAAGATACTTACAGGATGTACATGGTTATTTGGTTTAGATGGATATTTTCCTTGGAGGAAAATATGAGTGTTTGGGACAAGATTGATTGAGGACAGTGTTCTGTTTATACTACTTTTATAAATGCTTATGTTTTGTTTTCATAGGTAAGCCAGGAACAGATCCAAATTCAGCAGCGTGGGCAGCTTATTATGCTCACTACTATCAGCAGCAAGCACAGCCACCACCTGCAGCCCCTCCTGGTGGACCAGCTACAACCCAAACTAATGGACAAGGTAGCTGTTTAGTAAAACGGATAAATTTCTCATTGCCCCATTATTTTTGATTGTTGTCTTCATATATTGGGTAAATTTATTGTAAAGTAGCTGGTTTTCTTGGAAAGCTATTGCTTACAGCCTTCAACATTGCTTTTCTTAATTTCAGTAGTAATAAGGGCAGTGTGTTTATCTTGTATTATACTCAAAAGAGAATTTTGCTGCAACTTGGGCTGACTTAAGGTCTATATAGTGCAGTCAACCATAAGTAAAAGTGGAATGAGGCAAACTGTTGATTGTCATTTGCTTAAACAGTTGCATCACTTCCAGTGCTTTTAGGACAATTACGATTGTAGTATTTAGTTGTATTAGTATAATTGTTGTGCCAGGATAAGACTTACCACTTAATTTTTGGTAGTGTTTTGTACTGTGGGTGGTGTGCATTTCCTGAATCTTGAAAACATGCTAAACACTTTAAATATTTCTTTGTTTCTTTGTGGTGTCTTTCACTAATAGTTTATATTTGTATTAGCTTGTACCGCTTAAGTTTATAGTGTCAGATTTGAGTGATGTTATGTGGGATTGTTACTGAAAAATTCAGTTGCTTATTTGTAAATCGTTCTATGTATGAAACAAAACCTAGTAGTTTTATTTTGACTATTTGTGATGTAATTCAGGAGATCAGCCAAATCCAGCACCAGCAGGGCAGGTTGACTATACCAAGGCCTGGGAGGAGTACTACAAAAAAATGGGTATGTGAGCAGGTGTTTTTCTGTTGTTGCATAGTGGAATGTTTTAGGAAACTTGCCTATGTAATTTGATGAGACTTTTTTTTTTTTTACTCCAGAAAAATAAAAATGCATAATCTGCATGACTTCTGAACCATATACTTGCTAATGACCTTGAACCATGCAGGAAAACAGACTTAAAAATTTGTGTTGTGTTTAAGGCATTTACTTCTACTCATGCTCGTAATGAGCTTTGCAAAAATACTTCATACCTAATGAGATGTCTATATTCGATCATTGGGAAACAACATCTTTTAAATACTTCAATCTGAGTATTTTTAAGTATAATTTTAAAGTATATTTTGTAAGTTTTGGAGTTCGACTTCGATCTGCTTTATGAAGCTGTTGTTTTTCTTGGTAGTTGTTTCCTAATGCTCTTAAGATTACAGATTATTTTTTTTTCCCTTTAACTTACTTTCTGTATTCCAGGTTCTTAAAGCATCATAACTAGCTTTCATTTATGTCATGCCCTTTTTTTTAAATAGTATTTGCTTTCCAGCTCTTAAGAGCTGTGTTTAAACTGCAAGTTATATGTCGTTGCTAACTTTTTCAAAATATTTTGCTTGAGCTAACTTCACAAGCCGATACATTGCAGTTTTATAAGTTGATGATTTCATCATTTACTGAGTAAGGAAAGAATGTGTGGTCTTGATGCATTGGCAGAAGGTGCTGTTACCTTTCAAATCATGTTAATGTCTTGCAGGTCAGTGTTTTGTCTACGATGTCCTCCAATGGATATTGTAGTTGATGCAGATTTGTATGCTGAGGACTAGTGGGGTTTGCGAATGCCCATGCTTTCTCTGATATCTCTATTTGACCAGACATATAGCAGCATCTAGTTTGGATTTTTTTGTTTGTTTCAGTGGGAGGGTTTGAGTTTTTTGCCCTCTTCGAACTGCACCCCATGTTCTCATGAAATATTAAAAAGCATTTGGAGTTAATCTTAATAGCATGTTTAATTCCTCTTACCAACCTTCTACTGGGTTGATCTCAAATTAGTTGCAAGACGTAACTACCTTTATTCTTCTTTATTTTGGCACAGCATAAGTGATGAAATAGAAAATGCATACTGATGATTTACTTCAAGAATTTTGTATCAGACTAAGAAAATTGCAACACAACTCCCAAACATATGATTTTTAAGATGTAATGGGCCTTTCCATTCTTCCTCTTCCTGTTTCATTTAACTACTGTTTTTCAATTTATTGTCTCTGTTAGTTCAGCTCACGCTCTTCAATGCAAAGTTGTGGGCTTTTTTTGCTGCCTTTTTAAGAATAATGTAATTTGTTGGCAGGGGCTCTGCAATCTTTCTAATTTGCTGTATCTGGTAAACAAAGTCTGGGTTGCACTGATCTTGCATTTGCTGTAGTTAAATAATAGCTAGTTATGAGGTGTTGGGATAGAGTTTCTGGGAGCAAGTCCAAAGAGGAGTGTGAACCCAAAAAAGATAGACACTGGAAGATGTAAAAATAGCTCTTAAAATGCAAAATGAAAAAAATCCCAAGACAATGATGAAGTAAGAGAAAAGAAAAACAGAAGGGCAGTTCTGATCTTCCTTTCTTTTTCTAGTTCGAATTGATTTATTTGCCTGAAGGAGAGCTCTTGATGTCTGAACTTGTATAACTTGACTGTGTAAATCATGAGAACTTTTTGCTTCTTGAGCATGTTGAAAATCTTGATGTGGAAGATACCATTTCTCTTAAGATCCACTTAGAAAAGAGGAAGAACTGACCAAGTGAGGTTGAAGGGCAGAGAATTCACCTAGAGTTGATTTAGTGCTAAATGGAGGTGGTTTTTCCCACCTCCTTAACCAGGTTAAGAAGTAGTAGATTTGATGAACAGCAAGGTTGTCCATCAGCAAGTTTATGTGGTCTCTGGGCTCTCAAATACAGCTACTACTGTTTGTGCTTCGGACAGTACTGTAATGCTTCTCTCCCAATTAACTTGTGCAAAAGGGGGAAGGTAGGAGTTGCAGGTCAGTCACCCTTCGACTCTTCTTTCAGATATTTCACAGCACAGATAGTTACACAAGCAACTGTTCTGGAGAACTGAAGTGAAACTTGGGACTTGTTGAGCCCAAGCAGTTGCATTTTTGCTGCTGAAGAAAACTACTTTGATAATCCATGTGGCAAGCTTATGAAGGTGACAGTACTGAGCTGAACAAGTTGGATGTGATACTGCAATTGGTGCTCTGGATTTTCTCATACTTTTAGCAAAGTATGAGTGATCTGAAAACTCTAAAGCATTCCTGAATATTCCCATCAAAACCATACTACTGTTTTCCAAAGCGGCTTCCTACTGGTGCGATAAGACTCTGCTAACCACAGAGAACACATTCCTATTTTTTTTCAGTGTGTAGAACAGTGACTTGAAAATAACCTGTTTTCCCACTCACAACTATGGTGGCAAAGTCTATCTCTTTTTTCAGACTCTTGTTTCGGTCAGGGCCTATTGCTTTGAGTAGCAAATACAATTAAAAGTAAGATTGAAAACTAGTAAAATTACTCATGCACACTGGTAAGTTACTCTATGTGGATCGTGTAGGTGACTCAGACTATCTATTTGCTTGGTACCCTACTTCATAAATTCAGAAAATCTGTTTTAAGTTTTCCTTGAGTATTACCAGGTAACAAGACAGTAGTTTAGCTTTTGAAGACATATAGATGCTGTTATCTTGAATTGGAGGCATAGTATTTTTTTCCCTACAAGAGCTGAAATAAAGATTTGCGTAACTGGGCCCTAAAAATCTCCCAAGGATAATGGTTCCCTCTAAACATGAAGTCATAGTTTAGTAAATTATCTATATGTCACCACAGGAGTTTGTAAATTTATCATTTAAATTCATTCTGATGTATTGTGGGCTTGATTTGTGGTTAAGGGATTCCGTAATAAAATAGTGGAACTGTTCTTTAATGATTCCTCAGCATTGTAGTGAGAAAGAGGACAAACAACAGCTTTCTCTTACTAGAATCGCCCTTGATGGTTTGAGTAGTGGAAGAACTGTAGAATCATCTGGCATTTTCTTTCTTATCCTTCCTTAATGTGGAGGTATTCTGTGTTTCTTGTATTTCCTTTGTATGTAGTTTATCAGTCTTGTTTGTTAGTGTTACAGTTGAATCTGGATGTTAATAAGCATGTACTGTTTCAGTGCAGTTCTTCTGTACACTGAAAGGAAGTTTTGACTAAACTGGTGAATTCTATGTGTAAGTTCAGAACTACTTGCTGTACTTAGCAGGGGAATGATGCAGCTAAAATACTTTGTATTTTTTCTAACCCATTTCAGGACAGAAGTCCACTTTGGCATCTTTGAGTAGATGTTAAACTTCCTATATTTGGTCTATTTTTTGAATTTCAGCACTGCCTTGGGATAGCTGGCTGAATGTCAGAACATTCTTGGGTCATAATGCAGAAAAAATGCCTTAACTTTGACATTCAGCTGTGCTGACAGCTATGACATAGCTAAATAATTTGTAAGTAGAACTATTATCTCGTAAATTAATAGTGAACTTTCAAAAAGTATCCTGGGATGATTTGTAACCATATTAAGGATAATTTTGGTTAAAATAATTTGGTTAAAATAATTGATCAGAAGTGTAAATTGTAAGTTGTGGTAAATTATAAGTATAAATTGTAAAATGTGATTTCAGCTCTTAAGATTTGAATAGATTTAAGTAAGTTTTTCTAGGAAAATAATTGCTTTACTGAATAACCCACAAAGTGGAGAGGTTTTTTTTAATATATCTACAGTGTAAGTGGAAAAACTCTGTAAGTTGTATAGAAGGTTGGAAAATAAGATAAAGTCAATCTAAGTGGATTACAAAATGTAATATTGCCTGTTGACCTGTATTTTAATTTAAATGCTATCAGTTTTTCATGTCAGTTTAGGTCAGCAGGCTTTAAAGACTTTTGCTCTGGGACATGATTCAAGAGGGAAAAAACTGTCCTCATGGTTCTTCAATTTTGCTTTACATTGGAATCATTACATTAAAATAATAGAATGAGTGGTTAGGTAAAACAAAGCAACCACAAGATTATTCAAAAGCCTTGGAGGAATATTGCAAGAAGCTAGGTGACATTTGTTAGGCAGTGATATTTTGAAATTTTCTGTTGCAACAACAAAGCTATATAATTTTAATTACTTGTAGGTCAAGCAGTTCCCGCCCCTGCTGGGGCTCCGCCAGGTGGTCAGCCAGATTACAGTGCAGCATGGGCTGAGTACTACAGGCAACAGGCAGCATATTACGCCCAGACAAGTCCACAGGGAATGCCACAACATCCTCCAGCACCACAGGTATAAAGTTTAAGTGTTTTTTGGCTGGCTTCCGTTTCGGTGGTGTTAGATATTTTTTTGCATGTCTCCTGCTTTGTTACCTGTGGAGTATGCATCTTTTTTTCTAGCGAAATAACTATCAGAATAATTAATAGGTGACTTTGTTTACCTGATAACTTGAGTGCTGTATCTATCCATATGTTTGGTGATTATGTGTTGGTTTTTTTTTTTTAAAAAAAAAAAAAAGAAAAACTTTCTCCTCCCAGGGTTTTGAAAACCATGCAAGAAGCCACCACCATGTACATTAACCAATTTTTCTTTCTTAAAGGCTTCACTCCTGAGTTAGCTCGATTTAAAGGATTTTCTTTAACTTTTTGTGTATCTCTTATGTATCTCTTCTGCACAGGGCCAATAATAAGAAGTGGACAATACAGTATTTGCTTCATTGTGTGGGGGAAAAAACCTTTGTTAAATGTATGGATGCAGACGCCTTGATGAAGATCTTAATTTTGTTTGGTTAAAAAAATAGTGTTTTTGAAAATGTACAAAATATCTATCACTACTGATAGGAGGTAATATTTCTGTGTAGAAATGAAAAATGGTTTGTTTTTAGTATTAGTGTAGATGTACACATTCCAGCAAATGTATTTGCAATTATGTGGTCAATGCTTTGTGATATAAATGTACTTTTTCAATGTATACTTTATCACTTTTAAAATGCCTGTTTTGTGCTTTACAATAAATAATATGAAACCTCCTGTGTCGGTAAGTTGGATATGTGGGTATGTAAAGAATTATAGGATTGATTTGCAACGCTGAATCAAGGTACCTGTACACAAATGAGATTTTTTTTTTTCCCCTCCATGAAACCTCGTTGAGTTTAAAAACTTGTCGTTAGCATGTTTTTCCCCTCTTGCAGAATAGTTATAGATGGAGGATCTCTTTAATTCATTGTATTTTGCTGCCTAGCACCAGTAATCTTGATACCTTAATTTTCTTTCTATTTGATTAAAAGTGCATGTGTTTAAGAAGGTGATCTTTTGGCATACTTCCATTGCATTAACAGTGAAATTTCCTTTTATACATGACCACTGTTTCAGACCTGTGCAGCTGCTATAACAGATAACTTTTGTTCTTAATTGAATACTTCAAAGCTGTTCCTGCATAACTTTTATGGATTTTTTCAGACTAGTTATAAAACTTGTTTGAAGTGTAATGTGCTTAAGCCTTCAGTTTAAAGTAGTCCACTTCAAAATTCAGTGTAGAAAAGTCAATGTGGTATGCATAGTAGTTACAAAAATTGCATCTGTCCTGAAAACGCTGTTTTGTTCAAGTGGTGGGGAGTGGTTGAGAACTTCCTGCAGAGCAGATAACTTGTGTTTTTGTAAATAGTCAAGTATTTGAATCAATTGATTATTTTTCTTATATATACTTGAAACTTCTTATTGCTCTAATGCTCATACTAAAAATCTGATTCTCTTGAAATCCTATGTTTGCTCTTTGCATATTTATTGGCTCTTTGCATATATTAGACTACATGCAATACAGTCTGTCTTGCCATTGTCTGTTGAAGTGCAGGTTTGATCCAGCCAGTATAGAACTAGCTCTATAGGGGTGAGGAGGACTGTGCTGTGTATCATCCTTGATTGTTCCTTCAAGGAGCATTGCACTGTAAGTACATCAGAATGACAAATTGATGAACTGCAACAGTATCTTTTTGTCAATGTTCCACATAATGAAAATGCCATACCTGTGTGACTATTATGTTGGAATACAGTGCTGATATCTTAGGAAATCATAATTGCTTCTTAATTCAGAAACATAGGTTTGCATATATATATGTATACATACATATAATATGAGCTTTGTGGGTAAGTATTCCTGAAACGTTTAGCAATAGCTAAAGAAAATCATGTTTCTGTTTATCTGAGTAATAGTTTTTTTCATTAGTACTCCTGAGACAGCTGTATCATTCAGTGTTTTAAAGTATGCATATCGTAATATTGAAGTCTTTGGAACCACTTGTTAGACAGAAGTTGTCTTTGTCTTCAGATAGTTTGCAGATATGTAGTGATGTAGGTATGTTTTAAATAATTCTATAACTGTTACTTGCTTTATCTTTTGGAACACCGTATTGTTGCTTTGAGAATAAATTTTTTTAGGGTGGCTGCACAGAGAAGTAAAAGTTAAGGCTTGAAAACTGAAGTAGTTTATTCAGGTAATTAGCAATGTATGTATTGTGCTGTTAGAAATAGAAGGAATTCTTTTTATCCCTTTTAAAATTAGGAATTATTCTGATAGCTTAAAAAAAGGCTAGGATAGTATTTGCAATTTTTAGTGTAGGGTATGAAGTTTAATAGTTCAGATATTTTGCATGGTATTTTGTAGATAACCTTATAGAATGGTGCATTTGTTATGTACTAAACTGAGCAAAATTAAATTCACTGGATTCTTTATCATTCACAAAATGGAGGCTGTTGATTTTGATTCATTTAAGGTATAAAATCTTTATTAATTGCAAACAGTGCAATTATTTATACTTCACAGTGCCTTCCCAGACCTTCCACCTTAGGTTCTGCTGCAAAAAAGCAACAGGTAAGCACAACCTAAGGAAGTATATAAAATAATATATTTCAGTACATTAATGTTGTCCCTGTGAGATCTTTGTGGTTGTGTATTGAAAAGCAATCTGCTGCTTCCCCAAATGCATTGTTACTCACGGTTCCATTTCAGTGGAAAGTCTTTTTAAGTTTTTAAACAACTGTTTATATTTCTAGGTAAATATGTATCTTTTTTCTTTTTCTTTTTTTTTAAGAAAAGATGAGTAGATTGCAGTAATTAAACTTGATCAAAATAAGTAATTTTTGTTATTTTTCATCAAGTAGCTAATTGTTGCAATTAAAGAATCAAAACCTTTAAAATATGCAGGAATTACTTTGGTTAGAAATGTCAACAGCCTTCACAAATGTTCTTTATAATAGGGCACTATTCCCATTTAAACCTATAAGACCTAAATATAAAGAATATGACTTCTTGTTATCACTGATTTTGATAACTTGTCTTACAGTTATAGTGTGTTAGTGGAATTTTTAGATAACTTAGTTTGCTTATTCATACTTGACATGGTAGGAAAACAGATTCTGGCATTTCAGAGCTTAGTATGTTTTAACTGAAAAAGCATGTGCACCAATTAAATGTTAACAGTACAGCAAGTAATATTTATCTATATAGCAGTCAGTGTATCCCATTTCTTGATACTTTAACTGAATTGCTGTGTATTTTGATAGTTTAAAATGTTTGTATGTCTTATAGATGGTCTGGTACAGGTTTTTGTTTCTGGTTTTGGGGTTTTTTGTTGGTTTTCGGGGTTTTTTTAGCTTAACGTAAAGCAGCATCTATTTGGTTTTTTGTTGATTATTCTGTTTCTAAAATGTGCTGCTCCTCTTTCAAAAGTCCTGCTTATCTGTACATCAAAGAAAAATATTCAAAAATACTGCCTTCATTTTCACACACAGTGCTGAAGATGCTGCAAGCACCAAATCATAGCTCATAGAATCAGGTCCTGAGATAGTTACTACCAGTAAAGAGGAATCCTTTGAGTGTATGCCATTGGTGAGCCGATGAGCATGGACCATAGAAGGGCTCCATGTAGAAGGTAAAATTGGCAAAAACATAACAGATTTGAAATGTATCCCATACATAATGGTGTAGGGTATATTTTTTGTTTTGATCACTTTTCATTCTTTAAAGTATTATTTGTTTGACCATAAATGTTCCATAATCTGTTAAGTTTTTTAAACTGTGATTTAGTAATATAAACCATCTATTTTAATTTACATTCTTATAAACAGCCAAGCTTAGATATATTGAATTTTTGAACTAAATTAATAGCTGTGCTTCAGTTTCTCTAGCCACTTAATATTTCATCTGTAGTTTAATATGTAACTTCATTTTTGGTATGAGAAAAGGTTAGGTATGTACCGTTTGGATTTTGATACTGTGAATTTAGTGTTGGGGCAAGTCATTTGTTCACTTCCTTTTACATGATACTTTTTTCTTCAGCTGTTGTTCCTAAAATATCTTGAACAGTCTTTCAACTGTAAATTTAGACAGTGGGAGGAGATAGAGAAGAAAAAGCCAGTTTATTGGAATGTTGCTAGTGTGTGGAAGAGGAGATGTTCTCGTGCATAGCATTTGAGATGTATTGACTTCCAGCTTTCTCACTGCTGAGCTTACAGGCATGCTATTTTGTGCTATGCATAGTGTTTATTCTTCAACTCATTCTCCAAACTCATAATTCTTGGGAGAACAGAAAATAGATTATTGGAATTATCCTGACCCCAAGAGATAACTGGACTTCCTTAGAAATGTAATGAACTTGTCCAAAAGGTGTCTTTAAATGTTTCCTGCTTTTTCTGTCCCCGCCTTAGAGTCCCACAAATTAAGTAGAATGTGAAGAGTATGAAAAGTTTAAAAAGGAAGCATGATGTTCAAAGTAGGAAAAGCATTTTTCGTATCACTTTCTGCAGCCTATACTTTAATAGGACATGAAATGTCAGGTGGACAGTCTTCACTCTAGCTTGATCGTAAGTCATCTAAGTTGTCCAGGCAGACAGGCTCATTATTCACTTGCACAGCCTATTTGGAAGTATTTCATCTTTTTGCTAGTGATATTTTATTGGATGATAGAAACTGTTTCTCCCCTGTTCTCTTCCAAAGTAATTTTTAAGTTTTCCATTGCATGCTAAAAGCTATTTATTTTGCTTTTTTCTGGAAGTGGGGGGAGGAAGGGAGGACTGGGCTTTTCAGAAAGCATACAATTGACAGGATTCCCTCTTCCCTAGTAATAGCTTATAAAACTCTTGTGTATGCACAAGTATTTCTCTTGCGTGCATGTGAATTGCCTTTTCGTCCTGAGAAAAGTGTTCTCTGCAGAAACTACCCGTGTGTAAAAAGAAGATTGGCTTTAAAAGGCAACTGTGATGGGAACAGTGTCTTAGGGAGATGCAGCTTGGACTTGAGGTAAATTGAATGCTTTACAAAAATGTGGTTTTGAGCTTGCATTGACATTGTATGTAATATGGGTACACGTTAAATGTATAATGTTTTTTGTATGGTTTTTCTCAATAAATGTAAACTGATGGATAATAATAGCAATGTTTTTGTCTTTTTTATGCTCCTATCCGTGCCTTCGTTAGTTTGAAATAACAGCTTCAGAGGAAAGATATTGCAGCAACTAGTATTTCTGTGAATGAACTTCACCCACATGAAATGAAGTAAAATGTTTTTACATGGCTGTTAGGATAAATATTCATTCAAAACACGCAGCTTATTACCATTTTTTTTTCAAGATGCTTCTGAATTTGTAACTTATTTTATTGAGGCTAAAGAGTGACTTTTAATAGGTAACTGTACAAAGAGCAGTCAGCAGATTTAACCACAGGAAAATTTCTTTTTGAAATGATTGCATAAATCTAATTTGCTGTAGCTTACCTTGTCCTTAATGTTAAGGCTTATACACCTGTTCTTTAATTTAAAATATGACTATTGTTTGTAAAATTACTCCTACAGAAGCTGAACAATTCAGATGGTGTTAGCACAATGATGTTAGTGTTGATGACAGGAGGTCTTAGAGAAGAACAGCACAGTAGCCTTAAGAAGACAATGTTTAAAGATGCAGCAATAAATTTATTACATTGAGAGAAAAAAGATTGAGAAGTTAGGCAGTTCCTGAACATATTTTTCTGAAAGCTTGCTTCCTTATCAACTGAAAATACAAGCCTACCATAGCTGTCACCAATTGCTCCTGTATCATTTAAGCAATGAAAACATCAGAAGTTTTACAAGCAAATGTTGGTGCTATAAAGACGACTACAAGCCTTACTGAGATTGTTTTACTTTTGGATTATCAACTGCATAGGTTGATAAGAGCGTAAGAGTTTAAATGCAAGCCCATTCTCAAACAAAAGAACTAATGTTCTTTGAAATAAAACAACAAAAGTGAGCAGTTATGTAATCTTTTATTCTTTAAAAATAGTACACTGAGGTTTTTGAAAATCATCAATAAGTATTTCCTTTTGCCAGTTCAATGCCTCTGGGATAAAGTAAAACAGCTTAAATACTGTGTTCATGCAAAATATACCAATAGATTTACACTACTACACAAGTCTCCAGATTGCATATTTAGCTTTACACTGTTACACAACAGTTGGTCTTCAAATGTGGGAGAACTATGATAATTCAGCTTTTTCCTTTAGTTGATCTTTCATACATTGATTCCTTGTTTTTAGCCTTTAATACTAATTCTTGTAATGAGCAAGGAACCTGGACATTCTCACAGTTTGAAGGTTATTCTTATCTGATGCAGGAATGACAAATCAATGCATACCCTTGCTTTCTTTAGTTGGCCCCATCAGAGAAAGAGATGATGCAGTAAGAAAGTTTTGAGGGGAAGGAAGATTCCAGCTAAAGTAGAGCATTAGTAGTCATCAGCTAGAAAATAAAAGGGTTTAGAGAAACAGATAATTAGATTTTCATGATAGGAAAGATGCAACAAGAATATTTGAGAATTAAGCTAATTGAAATGCTAACTCTTACTTTCAATGGTGAGAATACAGGTGCTAGCAGATGTGCCTCTATTGTTGACTGCTTTACACATATATTCCCCTTCATCTTCTGGGAAGGTTTCTGGCAAGTAAAGGCAATAGGTTTCTCCCCTTTCAATATATTGATAGTCCTCAGAGTCCTGCAACATTTCTCCCTCAAACCACCATGTAACTTCAGGTTTTGGTTCTCCAGTAATTTTAACTGTAAATCTCACTGGCTCGCCATCAACAACTGATGTGTTTTTCAGTGACTTCTTGAACCAGGGAGCTCCTGCTCGAGCTTGATCCTCCTCATCTTCACAAGTAGAACCATTAATAATGCTTCCCTCTTCTTCTTCTTCCTCTTCCCTTTTCTGTTTTAAAAAAAGTCGATTTAGAATGTTTAAAGTGGCAACAGCAATATGACTGCTAGTGACACATATTTGATGACAGCAAAGTTACCACATCTCTGAGAAGGGGAAATGCCATGCCTATCCTCACTAGGCAACATGATGCACTGAATCTGGGTATGGAACAGGCAGTAAAATTGATTTTAATGGGGTTGGAATCTTGGGGCAAAATATAGGCATGAATGTAGATTTCATTTTCAGACTATTCAAAGGGTATGATGAACTTTCTTTGCAGTATCTCTGTCATACTCAAGAATATGTGAAAACACTAAAAGCAATTTTACATTATTGCAGCAATTCACAGCAGCTGTTAAGTGTAATGTTCCTTTTATGCCTCTGGCAGTGTTGCTATCAGTGGTAATCAGAAGCTAAGTTAAACCACACTTAGGACTGAAGAAAAGGTACTTTGTACCTTCTGTAACGCTGCATCAATTTCTTTTTGTTCAAACTGCATGCGTAGTAATTTCTGTTCTTCAATTCTCCTCTGCTCCTCTTCTTCCCTGGCTCTTGCCATTTGCTCAAAACGGGCCTTCATGTTTACTTTATGAGTAAAGGGAGCCTCAGATTTCTTGGCTGGTCTCACATCTACCTCCTCATCCTTGGAGAAAAGGAAAATTAAAAAAATAGGACTTAACTAATTTATTACCTTTAAATGTCTATGATAATAAAGCTAGTTTTGTAGAGCAGTAGTTCTTAACAGAGCAAAACCATGCAGAGTCCTGTTTTTCTCAGGTTTGTTTAAGATCAAGTCTTGTCGCAGTTTATCCCAAGGATAGGGCAAAATACTTGCAAAAGTGATTTCAAAAATGTTGGGGAGAAAAAGACTCGTAAAGATTTATTTTCATATCGAAGTTGAATACTGTCTTGTGGCAATGGGAAGTTCTTTGTGACTTGACTTTTATGCCATGTCAGGGTAGCTTCAACACCTAACACAGGTTGACCTTATAGAAACATAATTGCAGTGTCGGTCATTAAATTAAAAGCTCAAAAATAAAAGGTAGACTTTGAGCTGATACCGAAGTGACTGACTACTATGGATAGGAACCTCAGAATGAGGCTCAGATCAGGCTCACTACTGTTAAGTTTCATGCACTGCCACATGATTATGAAAGCTCCCATTGGTGTTTTGGGTCACAGTGCATAGTGTTGATTTATTGGTTATCTGATAGCTTCATTTCTTAGTTTTGCCCTCTGAAAAAATGTGAGAGGAAGCATGGATAAGTAGGCATCTTCTGCTCTACTCTGAGAAATGAGTAAAGATGATAAAAAGACTTGATCTTCAATGGTATTGTTTGGTTTTGGTGGAGGGTTTTTTAATTCATACAGTGGAGAATGAATTAGAGTTCAGAAGGAACAGCAATTCATGTCATGATTAATTGATCAGTTCCCATATATGAATGTTTCAGACCCTCAGGCTGGCATGTTTCAGGTTGTTAAGGTGCTGAATGGAGGATTTTGAGCAGAAAACCAGATCTCTGCTTGACCAGGTGACTGGCAATAAACTGCTGCTGTTTCCTTTAGGGATGCTGAGGTGAGACCTCCTTATGCCTCCACAAGAGGGAACAGGAAAGAAGGGAGAAAATAATTTTGGAAATAGAGCAAACTGTTGAAAGGAGCAACATTATCCACTTCTGGATCGTTAGGGTGTTAATAAAGTGTGTCATTGACATACACAGAATACAATTTACCTCTTGAAATTTTTCAGCTTCCCTTTCTCTTATTTCTTCATCCATTGCTCTTCTCTTGGCTCGCTCTTCTTCAATCTTCCTCTGTATTTCTTCTTGAGACAATTGTCCTATTTTTTCAAACTTGCTTTTTAAGTTTTTTGCCTGGATAGAACCACTTCTTTTTAGCTTTATTAATTCTTCATATTCTTTGCTTAGCTCAAAAGTTTCAGACTCTTCTTCCAGCTGTTCAGAAATTACAGAATGTGTAAGATGGAAAATGCCCTGGTTAGTTTTTGTATTTGTTCTCCCCACGGATAGGTGTAACTTAATACACTTCTCTTAGTTATTTGCAATCAGCATGGACACCTTTTCCCTTTAATTTCTTTTTTTTTTTTAATCATTATTCTCAGGATTACTGCATTTGTATTGCATCTAAACTAGATACAGATTTTTAAATATCTTGCATGAATGTACCCTTTGTTCAAGGACTGCTGTCAATAAACCACTCTTCATGGGCTCAGAAAACCAGATACCTAGCAATACAAAAAACTTAGTTATGCTGGATCCATAATTTACCTCTCTGACTTACTTGCAATACGATATGAAGTAGTTTTCTAAAATACAGCTACTTTGTTAAACAGAAAATTACTTGTTTTTTTTTTAATTCAGTAAAAAGCAAGTAAGATTTCAGGAGGTCATGGCTGGAAAGGAAATGGCAGTTTTGGATCCTGTAGTCAAACCAGGTCTGAAGCTGTAATTGTTGATATTTTACTCCCTCTTTTTATGACCTCTGACTGACAGTAAAGATGTATATGCATTTTAGTTGGATGTCCCTGTCTCTCCCTTCTTCTCCAGGATGTAATACAAAATTTACTTAAAGTTCACAAGCTAGAGCTTTTTATTACTCACTCTAGCCTTGCTTAACAAAACCAAATAAATAAATTTAGTCCTCTAACATTCAGAAGGAAATAATAAAGAATTGCCACCCACAATCAAATCAAATTGAAGTGTAAAGTTCATAACATGATGTTTCAGACATTTGGTATGCAAAGCAAATTTTGTGTGTGATTTTTAAAATCAGCTGTGAGTGTCTTCAAACGCTTGATACACTGATTAGAAATAGTTGAGGCTACTGTAATTCTTTCCTAATTAGTTAACGCAGCATTCCCTTGAGGAAAAGCAAGAACTTTGCTCTTTCCTACTTTCATTTTTGTATTTTCATTTGGGAACTAGATGTTTCTGTTCTCCCAATATTGTAAATATTACATAATCAATTTAGTAATAGACTTTTCAGAACTGATTGCAAAATAAAATTACAAATTTGAAATAGTTTTTACTTTAAGGGTGGCAAGGGATAAAAGCATTTTCCTGGTAGATTTAGTGATAAAAATATATATCTTCTTATATACAATGCTATGGTTTAAAAATACAGTTTTCTGTTTTTCATTATTTTCACATAATACTGAACTTACTGACTTAGAATTCCTTTTAAAGAAATTTTCAGTTACAGTCTTAACTTTGAGATTTTAGTAATTACCTGAAATTATCTATTTTATTTTTATTCAGAGCATGCTTAACATATCTTTTGATACACAAACCTCTCCCATTTCTTGTCTCAACTGTTGAAATTCTTGTTTTTCCATTTCCAACTTTTGCCTACGCTCTTCTTCTGTGCGTCTCTTTTCTTCTTCCATTTTTTGTCTCAGTAACTCCTCAAAATTAATTTCCAGTTTACCAGGTATGAGAGATTCTTGAGAAACTGTTTTAAACATTTCTGGTGATTCATCATCCAGCACCTGCTGGAAATTCAGAGCATTAATGATTCCTGTGATGAAATCAGTGTTGCTCAGACATTTCTAGGTACATAAAGCTAACCAAGGATTTTGCCACGTCTGCCACAGTACAGTAAGATGTAATATGACAATGTGGGTATTACTCTAATGTTTTGGGAGTGCGTGCATTTGGGGGTTTTGTATTTCACTTTTAGCTCTTTATTATTACAATGCTAAACTTTTATAATGAATATGAAGGTGTTTATTAAAATGCGGTCTTTTTTGCAAGGTGATAGCAAGGATGTCCTCTAAATGCAGCTTTGGGACCTGAAACAATTCATTCCTGTTTACTTCACAGGCTATCACTAGACAAAGTGCTTGTGTTTAAATGCTATTGCTCTTAACACTAGTATACATATCTCTAATCATTTTCTAAGCAAACTGAGTTATATTCCCTTTTTTAAGTAATATTAGTATTCCCAGTAAGGATAATTGGAACAGAATTTTCTACAGGAAATTCTTCTTATGCACAAATTGATTATACTAAGTTATGTCATCAGTTCATTGGTTTGTACAACCCAACAGCAAAGGTTTCCTCCTTTCCCTGTCCTTTTCTCAGGCTTCAGAGTACGGTTAGGCTTTGATGGTCATTCCTGAGCAGTTTGCTTATTTGGTAGACTAATTCATAAGAAGATGGTAGGGCCTAGGAAAGGTGATTTTCATTGCTTCCAAAAGCAGGAAGCATAAGAACAAATACTTTATCAGACTGAATTTGTTGAAGCAAAAAAGTTACTAAAATATGAAGCTGCATGCCACAAAAATGGCCAGGTAGCATAACAGTCTGAGTTCGCAGGAAGATTTTAAAATAACTTCTTGTAAATCCTATATAAATGTATATTTGTGCATGTAACTATGTAAACTTAATAACAGAGGTTATCTCAACAGGAACGTTCTGTAGGTAAATGTGAGATGAGGTCAGATACTCATCTAGACCTGTGTGGTGATGTGGCTTTTAGCACTATTTAATCAGCACATGTTTGAAAAGCCTTGTGGCAAACATGGAAGATCCCAATGTGCCTTATATTCCCAACAGTAGTCATTGGTCACATGCTAGAACGAATTAAAAGAGCAAAACTTTCATTTGAGAAAGTGTTTTGACTAGCTTTATAAAGAAACAAACGTATTTTTAAAAGACTCTTTGGCACTCCCTTTTTTCTTTATGATCTCTTACTGCCATTGTAACTTACACCTATCACTGCTGTTTGTGCCATCTTAGTTCATACCAGTCTTGACCTACTTTGCCCATATCCTTTTTATTTTTTCACAGCTCTTTCAATTGTTTTTTTTGCCCGATCCCACACAAATACTGCTATTCACTATAGATGTCCTTCAGATTTTTTCTTTGAATAAGCTTACAGTTGGACTTGGGCCTCACCATTCCTTCCATTCTTCATTTGTTTTGCATAATATGGGCATATTTTTTGAAACTGTGGTATGGGGAAGCGGAGTCAAAAAACAAAGCTGTAAACTATTCCCTTTAATGCATAGCCACATAGTTTTTGGAGGCTAACCACAGCTAAATTAGCAAAGAAATGTGAAAGTCTCTTGCTTGTGATGCATTACTTCATGTGCTCATCACTTCAAGAAGATACAGAACCTAAATGCACGTACGTGTAAACTTTAAAAAGGTGTGCATATGAGCAAGCACTAGCAGCTGTCTGCTCTGTATTTTTGAATCGCTAAGTTGTGAAAAGCCAGTAAGCCAATTTATTCCTGGTTAAAAAACACAGGAAAAAATTCAGCTGAGTTGTGTGATGTACAAAACCCTTGTGGTTAGTTCAGTAAATATTTTAGTCATATTTTGTGAAGTGAGACAATAGGGTTTTTTCTGCAAAGTGGGAACGGGTGGTAGTGAGAAACAGTCCTGTAACAACCATAGTTTGCAGCACGGTCAACCAATTTTCAGTGGGCAGTGACAGAAAGTAGAACTCTTTTTATTTGTGCTAGGACAGGTTCTTTATGCAGTCTCTAATAGAGAACAGCAGGGATGAAAGATGAATGCCGCAGTCTGAAAGTGATCACATTGATGGTGGGAAGCATGGAAGTATAAATGTAACCCAAGTAAATGTGAAATAGGGAGATCTTTCCAAAAGGAGGTGGCATTTGCATTTTCCAGCAACAATATTACTACTTCACTGTGTGCATACTTTCAAAACTAAATTAAAATGACTAAACATGAAAAAGTTTCTAAATTAACTACTTAATTTAAATGCTTAAATAAAAATTGAATATAAGGTTTTACTACTTCTAAAAGAGATGACTAATATGTTCTTAAAATGTTTAAAAGCACACCTGCATTGCTGTTGCATTGTGTAGCTGTGGAGAACAGGGAAAGCACGTGCTTTTATTTTCTGTTGTAAGTAATAGCAGATGTGGTGTTCATGTTCAGGATACTAATCAACAGAAAACTTTCAAACATGTATATGCTAAAAATACATTTTCAGTTAATTTTTTTAGTTACTGAACGTCTTCACTATCTGTGGTTACAGTGCAGTCATAGACTTTGTGCTGCATCTAATGGATTAAACCGTGTTTAATCAGTGAGATTTTTCTTGTCTGGACACATGAGCTTAGGTTCTTGCTACATTGAGGCAGAAAAAAAGATTCTCATTCTGGCTTTTGATAAAAATTGTAATAGCAGAAGTCCAGTAGCACACACTTTTTTTTTTTTTCCTAGTGGCTTTAGCTTCTGTTTTCTCTCTTTGGAGGTATGGACAGACACTGTTTTCCATAATTGCTTACCAGTACAATATCAAATATATATTTACACTGTAATTTTTCTAGGTAGCCTTTCAGCATATAGGTCTTGTCTTTGGCCCAATTTCCAGGCAGCAGGACCACTGCTAGCAATATTAGTAGTCATACAAAGTTTTGATTTGTCTCGCAAGCATTGCTTTGCATGATGAAGAAACTTTTATTAGGCATGCAGTTGGTCTTTCCCAATAAAACCACAGAGGGGAATGTAGGAAGACACTCCCAGATGAGTGGATTATTCCACAGTTGTGTATGGCATCTCTTGCCTGCCCTTTTGAAACAAACAATACTTAGTTTTAGTTGGTATTTCTGTAATTTAATACAGTATTTCCTAACATCCACCAAGAAGTAACTGGCTTGTACCCAAAAGCCTGCTGAAAATTGAAGTTGTTAGAATAAGCATGAAGAAGGCAGTGAAAAGCTCCATGCTAATTATTTTTTATAAATAATGTTGTTGCCACTCCCTGAATTCAAGCATCTTTCTCTGCTTTCAGGTAGGGTCAGTATGTCAGTCCTAGGTTCCTGAAAAATTGTCTTCAGTATAATCTTAACTCAAATTTTAGAAGTCGTTGCATATCACAGAAATCTGTATTTGTCTAAGGATGTTCCATATTACAAATTGTTCTAATGGTAAATGCCACAAGTTAATTTTTCTCGTTCTCTGAACAAGCAACAAAATACAATAAAAACATCAATTAGCTGAGTTCAGCCTTCTTAATTTTTCCTTCCTAAAGGGTCACAGACCACTAGAAAATTTGTACTTGCAGTGAGCATTTTTCTCATATGCCATTAATTATGTTTTAGTGAGTAAAAGCTGATTGGTGGACACTCTGTAAAGGTAGGGAGATAAACTTGGAGAAGGAAAAGGAATTGCTCTTCCTCTCAAAAAAAAACCAAAAAAAAAAACCAAAAACAAACAAACAAAAAAAAAACAAACCCTCCTTGTGAAAACATTTAAACATTTTGCTTTCCAAGTTTGTTACATCTATCGTGATAATACCCATTGGACACAATATCTGGTTTTGACTAAATTATTTTAAATCCTTTCTAGGCTTGCTGTGAGGAGGGATTGTTCTGTGATGATTTTTCTTAAACGAACTTGATTAGTTTACCCCATGACCTTCTAATAAGTAGTGAGGTGAACTAATTAATGAAAGAGTTGAAGCATGCATTCCTAACTGTATTTAACGCTTTTTCCCCAGAGCTGCTTTCCAGTTCATTTGAGACTTAGGTAAAAATTAAACTATATACTAAACGAAAAAGCCATACCATATTCTTCCTTGCTTCAGCAAATGCTCTTTTCTCCTCTTCTATGCGTCGTCTTGCATCTTCTTCTGCTTTCCTCTTTTCCTCTTCTCTCCTCTGTCTTTCTATCTCCTCAAAACTGAGTCTGAGTTTACCAGGACGAAATTCTTTAACAGAATTCTCAGATTCTTCATCACCACCTTCATTTATCTTCATAGAATAAGGACAGGAAAAATAGAAAGGACTTATCCAAAAATGAAAATATTCTTTATAGTAAATAAATACTCCATTAATTTCTTTCTGATCTTTTATAAATGTTTTTTTGTCCTGGCGGGAAAAGAATATGTCAAGAGTTTGGTTCCTGTAAGAAACATTCTGGTCTTGGTTTTAGCCAGGGGAGGGAGGAAAGAAATGTGTTGCAGTATCCTATATGTAGCTTCTGTAGTTTTTAAAAATCTGTTTAGTGTGTAATTCAAAGAACAATGTCCTATCAGGAAAAGGCTGAACAATTACATATTTTATGATCTCAGGGTTGGATCATTTTCTGCAAATCACTCCCTATTCACTTTCTTTACATCACTTTCATAGACCTTTATACCATCAAGTCTTTTTGTTTGTATATGAATTGTTTTCACCAATGCACTTACCAGTGAAAAAAATGCTGTACAGTTTTATAGCAAAACTAAATCAATTAACATTTTGCTATTACTCCAGACTGAGGCCTTTTTTTTTTTTTTTTTAGACATTTAATCATCACTGATGAAAGGGAACTGAGAGACTCTGATCTCTTCACTATTGCTTGTCTCCAGTGAACACTTATACGCTAAGAGAAGCCTGTGGTTTGCAAACTGCAATCAAGAACAAAAGAACGAACCATCTTCAGAAGTCTCACAGTACTTTACTTGTTAATGGAGAAAATGGACTGGGAACTGTCAGAGGACTGATAAACCAGATCTCTGTATACTGCAAGCAGCCCTGGGACTGGTATGGGGGGTAGCCAGTTAAGGGAGTTGCAGAAATCTTTTATTTGGAATGCATAGGGAAAAAAGAAATTGGAGAAAATTAACAGCTGAATTCTTCCTTTAAGAAAACTTTTAACTTCAAATTTTGACAACCATTGATGTCAGATAAAACTGCAAGTTAGGAAATTTCTTTTGAAGCAGAGAGTTTGTAAATTACTTCATATTACTTGGTTAATAAATGCATATAGATGAGGGTGGGAGATGTGAACAAAACTTCAGTTACAACAGCTAATGACTTCATGAAGTTCTCTCTCCCTTATTTTCTTCCCTTTTCTCCTTTGCTAGTATCCCCTGTCCAACCCCAAATAAAAAGAAAAAAGGGCATTATTGACATAATGTCAAGGTTATTGGTGCGGAAAGGTTAAGTGATTTATTGGAGGTGGGGGTGGAGGAGTAAACTACCATTTGGGTATCTGCCTAAACCTAGAACTCTCTCAATTTGGACAAGTTGGGAATTTCTGTGTTTCAGCTTTCTGGAGGTTCTGTGGGTTTTTTGGTTTTGTTTTTGTTTCTTTCCCTGGAGAATATCTATTCTTGAATGTTTCTGAAATATAGTCAATATAGTGATCTTGAGCTGTTTGTCCACGAATATTCGTTCATAATTATACTCTTTAACTTAAAGTTAGCAAATTCCTAGAAATAATATTTTCAAAGATTTCATGGAAGATTAAAATCTCATTTCTCAATAATCTTCTTTGTCTGTGAATTAACAAAGTCATCATGATCATGGTTGTACAGGGGAAAGCTATTTAAATACAGAACTTTAAAAATGCTTTTGGAAATGGAGCATGGTAAAGTGAGGAAGTACAGAACTATACTAAGTGTATGATTCTTTTAGTATGATCAAAGAACAAACTATAAGGTGTGTTTATAGTTGATCTAAAATAAATCTGGCTTATGATAAAGAACACAGATGGAGGCAGTTTTGCAGATAATATAAAACAGGAATTGTGAGCTACGTTTCTGATAATTTGGGGCTTAATCTAGTAATTTCTAGTATATTGTTGTTTATGTCAATATATATGAGAGCACTGACTTGTCTTTTTTCCCTTTTTTCATAAGAAGAAAGTTGTAATTGGTGTATTTATCTATCATATTTATAAATAAATATGGGAATAAGAAATAGCATTCTGTTACTACAGAATGTTCTCATCAGAAACTGGCTACTGAAACATCTGAAGCACTATTTAAGAACAAAACAAATTTTCTTCTTGAGAACTTACAGCTTAAGGTACTACAAATTGTAGATCTAAAACCTGCTAAGATTGCTGGCAAATTTAAAACACATAAACTTCCTGGTTTTACTAAAAGAACGTCCAAAGCATTATGCCAGTGTGGTTACTGAGTTAGAGCGAAGGTCAAAAATACGTCTTTCAGAAATTAATTTTCAGACTCCCAACAGCTTGAAATATAGTTAAGGAATAAGAAAAAAGAAGAATCAGATACGGGATAGAATGTAAAATCATATCCTATGTGAAAATTCTGTAACAAAACGTGTATTTACCATTCGCTGTCTAGCTTCTTCAAAGGCACGTTTCTCCTCTTCTAAACGCTGTCTTGCTTCTTCCTCTGCTTGCCGCCTTTGATTTTCCTGTCTTTGTCTTTCAAGTTCTTCAAATGTTACTTTCAGCTTACCAGGTGACAGAGGCTCCTGTGTTTCATTGTCTTCATTTTCACCCTGTGTGAGAAAAAATAAAATAGTTAGAGCTTAAATAATACATACTTGTTTCTTAGGTATTTTTAGACGAGTGGTTTACCATGACAAATGAAAGGGACTTGGTTTCCTTAAGGAATTGGTTTTGTTCCTCGTATTTTAGCTTCATTTCTTCATCCTGTCTCTCTCTTTGCTCTGCTCTCTCCTTTCCTTTGTTCTCAAAGTTTATTTTCATCTTCCCAGGTGTTTTGGTGGGTTTTACAGGCACTACTGTAACTAGCAGTGAATCATCCCCTTCCTGTCCAAAAAGATATTTATTATATTTTCATAAAGTTTGACTTCTAGATAGACTAATTTCTTAATGAAACTGCTGTTTTTACCTGAGTGCATCAAAGCTTCCAAAAGAGTTACTTGTATTATTAACCACAAGAATAAACTCATCTGCCTGTGGTAGTCACTACTTGTAATATCTGAAGAACATCAAGACTGAATTATATTTTAAACAACTGCTGGCAAACTCCTTAATTTCTTTACGTATTTTCATTAACTGTGAGTTACAAATATGCATGGTTTGGAGAAGAACAGGTGAAATTTTGAATACATAGCAATTGTAGCCACACTCTACTTCCAGTCTTATATTTACTATGCAAAGGATATACTGCGGTTGGAATAAGCTAGTAGTTCTAGAAAGCAACATGTCATTTGTCAGGCAGAGTAATTTTTTTGAAGGATGTTGCTGCTTCAAAGCTATTTTCACAACTGACTTGCCAAAATACATATTACCCGGGGGGGGGGGCTTTCCCACAAAATACCATGATTAAGAGAGATAGTCAAATAACTTAAAACTAATGGGGTTTGATTTGATTTTTTTGTCTTTCCAAAACTGTAGTAGGAATGTGATTTTCTTGTGTTAGTGAATGACAACAGGACCTGTGGACCTAGCTTTTTGAAATGAAACATTTATTTGCAAGACTTAAAATCCAAACCCATATGGTAAATTGGTCAAATAAAAAAAAAAAAATTCAGGTAGTCAAAGATCTGTATATTGACAGAATCCCCTTTTAATTTCAAGTTTAAGGCAAAGAGCTTTTAAGATGATATTTTCCAAAGCCAGAGGACTTAGAGTATCATTGCCAGTATACCTCAAATCATGCTGGTGGCTTTTAATATTTACATTTTAGATGTTTTTAAATAACCACAAAGTATTCACAGCGCAGACTCTATTTCAAACTTAAATAGACTTCAAGTACAGACATATAGTTCCATATACTTTAAAAATCTGTTAGCTCCTTGGTCGAATTTTAAGTATTTGTGTGCCGTCCTAAGTTTTCCCAGCCCAAATTACAATAATAAAACAAAGTGAATAAAAACGTAGGTGCAAAATTTCTTTAAAAAAATCTGATTACCTCAGCTGCTGATTCAGTTCCCGTATTGTTAAAGTCATCAATCTATTAAATGAGAATTTCATATGATTACATTACTTTGGCTCTTTGCCTTAGGTTTGCAAACACAGAACTGGAAATTCTTTTTGTATCAGTGATATGTATGTAGCACTTAAATTCACACAGATGATAATGATTGAACCTTTGTTGGAGTACTTCAGATAGGTTAGCTTGTTGAGCAAGGGGGAATATGACATAAAACATCATACAGAAAGTATGCTAAAGCATTCTTAACACTTCAGTGATGTACTGAGAAGAGTACTTTAGATGTCCATTCTTCATTTAAGCATTCCAGAATTGTGTAAAAAAAAAAAAAAAAAGCTAAAGCAAGCTCATTGTTTCTGATTCAAGTGACACAGTCTTCCCCTCAACTCCTGCAAAAAGCCTGTTGCTGTATTTGCTTCATACGGTGTCTTTATATGTTACTGTCTAAAACTACCATAGTTTCTAAAATTCTACATCGTATGTACTCCTGTCTTTCAGAGTAGATTAAATATGTTAGATTCATATCCAGTTAAAAGTCCGAGTAGAAAATACTGTCCAAGTCCCTGTTGAAAACTGACTCCTATAGCACTGTTTTTCTTTTCTTACAACAAAAACAAACCTAAATTAAGTACTACTATCTTTTGGTTAAATAAAAATTCACTTATGGTTCTAGTCTATCATTTAGATGTTCACTCTCACTGCAGTATTTGCAGCACTGAAGAAAACTTACAAAAGGAATTGAATATGATATCCCAATGCAAAATTCTACCAAAGACAAAATTAGCTTTATTGGCATCAACAAAAGCTGGAGTCTGTTCACACATATATGCAATAAAGATTTGCAAACTGGCAAAGGAATAAATCATCTGGATCTTCATGATTTATGATTTTTACTGCATTAGTATCTTCTCATTTTTGCCTGCTGATGGCATTTTCTTATTTTTTCTTGCTTGCCTTAGTTCATCTCTCACTCAACAGTATTCACTAATGTATAAGCAAAAATTGCTTAAAGCAGGTGTTGGTAAAATATAAGAAACATTTTCAAATTAGTTTAGTAAATTCCATAAACTCTTGTATGCATATGACACCAAAATTTGTGCCTGATTCATATTCCTAGCAGGTTTATGCCTGCCTAGTTTCATCTGTAACTCAAGTTTAGTGCTTAAAAGAAATTGTTACTGTAAAAAAGTGAAGATGAAGATCCTCTGAACATTGTTCCCCACTTCCATCCCATTGAGCATATCCCATGTAAATCACTACTATCAGCAATCTTAAGATCAAATCTTTCTGATCAGTACAAAGCTTTTTTTCTTGTGTTGATTGTTTACAATTATATCCTGACTATAGTAATCAGATGAACATACCTCCTGTGCTTTTTTTGCTAATTCTCTTTGAATTTTTCTTTTCTCAATCATATCTTGTTCAATTCTGCGCTTTCTTTCTTCTTCCATTCTTTTTCTTTCTTCTTCTTGCCTTTGCTTCTCCATTTCTGCAAACTTGCCTTTAACAGTTCCTGTGAATATGAAATATACAGTTCAGTAGTAACATCTAATACTTACCTAGTGAATTAAGTGGCCTTTAAAATTGGGCCTCTCTTACCTATTAGCTTTGGAACATAACCTTTTTCTATTTTAGATACTTTTGCGTCATCGTCTTCATCAGATCCAAGCAGTTCTTTCATCTAGTTGATGAAACACAGAAAGTAAACTGTCTTTATACTTTAAATAAAATTCCAGTATAACTGTCTTAAAATAATGTGAAAAGATTTTCACATATAATATTGAATATTAAAATAACACAAAATATTTGCAAAGAAAATAACCTCCTGCTTTCTCCTGTTCCATTCTCTCTCTCTAACATATTGTTCTTTTCTTCTTTGCTTTTCATCTCTAGATCTCCTTTGATTTCTTTCTTCCCTTGCTTTCTGCATAGCTTCAAATTTATCCTTTACATCACCCTTGTGAAGCTTGGGCACATAGGATTTTTGGACGGGTTTAGATGAAGAAAGCAGAATCTTGGTGAAGATATAAAAGAAATGAAGATAAGAAAAAGAAAGTTGAAACAGATGGACAGAAATATTCTGGTAGATTGGATTAGAAAGAATGTAAGAACATAAAACAGAAGTGCAGTTGGGATTATGAACTTTGTGCCACTAGCCATCATCAATTAAGCATCGCTGTATTTGTTCATACATGGTAATAAATGCTAAAATATCCAAAACAACATTTAGCATTGCATTAAACTTAGGCTATAAGTAATTGTAGTGAATAGCTATATAACAAAGTATATGAACTATGTGAATGTACATTTTCAATTACTATGGCTTTAAAAATTAGATACCAGTTTATATTGTTGCTTTCAATCATAAGCAGGCATCAAAGAACCTCTCTACCTCTAACATTTAAAATAGATATAAAGACATGGACATATAATACAATATGTCTTCTGCAACACTTCAACAGCCATATATGGTTTATAAACAGATAGTATCATTTGTTCATTTAAAACTTCCAATACGTTATATAGTCACTTTTTCAGTATTTAGAGAAACTCAGAACTCCAGTGATTTTAAGTTATAAAGTGCCAAGATCACTGGACTTGGAGGACTCTCATATTGATGCAGCTAACGGACACTTCTTTACCAATGCTTTCTCTCTGTGTGTCCAAAGAGTAAGAGAAGTTCCCACCTTTCAGAACTACTGTGAAGTTTTCTCTCTTTTTACTGTAATGACTACAGGAATGCTCTCAATACAGTAATGCTGAGAAAACTGGCTGAAAACATTCCATGTTTCATATTTTCCACCTAAACCAATAGTTTTTATTCCTACTTTTGTTCCTGTTGCTCAGTGAGTCTACGTAGAAGAAGAAATATTTGAAGTAGCCTAATATTTACATTTTAGAATTAGATGTGAATGTTGCCCTGAATTTCCCCCCCAACATTTAAAGTTTCTTCACATTTTGTTACCTTTATTTTGCCTCCTCCTTCATGTTTTTCTTTAATATCAGTAAGAACATATTTCACAGATTCCATCAAATCAGATAGTTTCCTTAAGCTACCTTGAAGTACCCTTCCACTGTCTTAAAATAACGGCAACACCAGCAGACTTCCAGTATAATTGTTTGTCTTTTAGAATTGTTTGTCATTACTCTTTTTGCAAGCTTCAGTTGTAAATTACTACATTACTTTGATTACTTTAAAATTGGTACATACCTCAGTTTTCTGTGCAATGTCATTCATGGCTACTGTATTGTGCTCTGCACCTGGTATGTTTAAGATTGCTTTCAGTTTCTACCTGAAAGAAACAGTTGTAGTTATATTCCTTTCTTTTCCTTGTAAATGATGCTTTAACCATCTTCCCGTAAATAAGTTTGCATAGGCTGAAATCGATGTCTCACAATTTCATTTGGTCCTTTGGGGCTTTTGAAGACATGAATAGGTTCTAAGTATGCAACAGTAATTAAAAGAACAAGCTTATGATTCACTATTCATGCTCCTAACTCCTCTGTATAGTCTTAAATATTGGGTTTTAATTTCCATTTTAAAAAAAAAACAAAACAAAACAAAACAAAACCTTGGAGCCAAGTTCTGTCTGCCCTGGCTGGTGTGTTGCAAAACTGTTTTTCTCAATACTCATGCTAGCAGAAAGGAATGTGCTCTGCACCTCCGCTGCTCTGCTTCAGCCTGACGTATGAGCCAGTGAGCTCAGGTTGCATGAAGCTTTCAGAGTGCCTGGGCCAAAACCCCACAGCCTCCTGGAGGTGCTGCTTTGCCTTTATGAAGCTTTCAGCGTGCTCGGGCCAAAACCCCACAGCCTCCTGGAGATGCTGCTTTGCCTTTATACAGCTGGCAGGAGGAAAGATGGGCTGGTGGCGGGGGGAGATGCAGAGATGCAGCTGGATCTCCTGCCTGGGTAAATGGTCTTGCTTGAGTCTGAGACAGGCTGGCAACTCTCTCAGCTCTTCACCCAGTACAGGAAGACAAAATAATGCCTTCCTTTCTCCTAGGGCTATTCTAGGAAAAACTAGTGCTAAAAACTATGGAATGAGTTAGGTAAGCCACATACCTACCTTAGAGAAAGTATTTATATCATTTAAGTGTGGGCTGGAAATTGCACTGCATTTTTTAAGACAAAAGTGTTACAAATTTTAAATTACACTGTATTTATTAGGAACCTAACAGAAAAGCACTTCGAGATCAGGACAAGCCTTTTCCTTTTTTTTTTTATTTCTCCTTTTTTGTTTAAATCGTCAGGTCTATCAGAGCTTGTGGGAGGAAGGAAATCATGCCGTGACTCCAGCACCATTGCTGTCTGTACTGTACCAATGCCCTCAGTCCCAGGCAAGCCGAAAAACTCAGTGTAGCAAACATGGTGCAAACAAATGGACTCAGAGACAAAGTAAAAAGGCTAAACAAGTACCTTACTACTGGAAGGGACTTCTCACTTGGGGTTTAGAGGAACTGAAGCCAGAGCATTTCATGATAGGGAAAGTTAAGTTCCTATTAGTTCTTAGCCTTTAAGTTCTCTCTTAATTACAAACAGATTATAAACTCTTCAAAAATACACCAATGTCATCAATGCTCACTGGTGCTGCTGTAGCTGTCCAGATTGAGTGAGATTCTTAGACATCTTGGGATGTTTTTCCAAATGAAAGCAGTCACAAGATGTGAAACAAGAAGAGCATTTAGCTACCAACCCCTGCCCTGATTTACAAATTCCAAACTTCAAATTCAGCTTCAACAGAGATGTTCTGGAGAACACTTGGGTGTTCCTTTTCAACAAATGAGTATGGAAAGTCATCCCCCCCCTCACAAATCAGAGTTGACAAATACCTCATTTGTAGACTGATAGGTATCCAAGGCATTTCAGTTTGTCACATGTGAACACAGAAACATAAAATTACTAAGTGTTAGTTCCTATTTAGACTGTTTCAGATCAGCAATAGCATGTTCAAATTCTGTTCTGTCTAGAAAGGCAGGTCACTAGCATTCTTGTGGTCTCAAGGTCCCTATACACTTTAATATGCATTTGTATATTGTGCAGTTGGGTTTGCACATCTTTGTAAGCTTTAGCTTACTTCATGCATGTAAGATCCCCATTGTGATCAGTATAACCTTAAAACTAGCTAAAATCTTTTGACTTCCTCATTTTTCTAAGCAAGCCTTGGAGAAGTTCTCTGTTCTCTTCTTTTGCTACTCTGCTTTTTTAATTTCTTCTTCCCTACTTGAAGCTGATAGCCTTTACCCTTGTACTTAAAATACAGAAGCTGAATAAAAGGTTTACTGCATGAACCCATCAGAAAACAAAGGAACATCATGCATTGGGTACAATTCATGCGCTGAAGTAGCCTGGGACATGGAAACCTTCTAGCCTTCATACAGAGCTGGAGCAGAAAAGTAAGCCCCAAAGATAATCTTTCACAAGGAATTCTATTTCACCTAAACACCTCAAGTGAAGGTTACTGCTAACCTTCACTACAGCAACATACCCTATCTATAGGGCTTCATCTTAAAGTAATTTGAAAACTGCCTATTCCAAAGTCTGATTTGCTTATTATGTGCAATTAATTGTAGGAAGAGGATTATGTTTATGAGTCTGAGAACACAATTTAGCTTTTGAGCTTTTGGGTCAACTTTGTCTTGAACCTTTCTGATGGCTCAAATTACCTGAACCCCTTGACAGTGTCTTTAAGATTGCTGACAGCAGTGAGACCTACCCTCAAATAATAAATCTGAAATTTTCTTTAAAGGTGCAAATGTTGGAAGAAATTTTCAAATATGCCAGTCCAACAGGTTGTGGGCCTTCAAGATGGCAGACATATTTCTGCCATTTGGAATACTGCCATATCTGCTATTACTTTAGGCTAGTTTCCAGTTCTTTGGCATCCCTAACTCTTAATATGCTTGAAGGTTAGCCAGCTGGCTCTAATACATTTTGGCTCTGCAAGTCATCCTACCTCCACCTTTGATGCTAAAAGATATGGATATAAAGCAGCAGGGCATTACTAAACATGATACCAGCCATGTTTGCACCTTCATCCCTCTCAGTGGCAGTTAAACTTTGAGCAGGAACAGCAGCAGGACCCTGCCTCAGTCACCCCTCAAGGCAGATGAGTAATTTCCAATAAAGACAATCCAGAATCTTTAAGAAAAAAAGAAATACTCCTTGAGTTTTGGCTTGGGTCTGTGAGGCAGTGATCACTGCTTCAGAACAACAACAGCGGATTGAAGCTCCTTTGAATCTGCCTTATCATTAGGAGAGGATCCACACAGTCAATGTACTGTTGCTGAGAAAACCAAACTGGCTAAGTCAAGAAGTCCTGACACCTACAAATTGTGAAAGAACAGTCCCGATAGCATCATCTGCCGATAGCTTTGCACAAAGTATGTGGCAATAAATTTTCCAACCCAAGAAACTTTGACCTACTAATTCCCTTTTGAGGTGAACTAGTTATATTTTTAAGTTGTATGTATACATATTTTTTCTTGTTTTGTAGTAAGAATTTTCCCACAAAGTTCATCTAATACAAGCAATGCTTGTTCTTTGAGGCAACAAGAGTCTACTTGTATATGTACTAACTTCAGAAGAGATTTGTCCTCCTATTATGAAGCTGTCCAATCTTAAGATTCAGTCTCATCTTTTATTTCCCGAGATCAACGTATCTCAGGAAAAGCTGTAAGAGCTCCTCATTGAAGCTTCCCACTCAGAAAAATCACAGATTATGATGTCAGACATAACCATGATCAAAAAATGAATTTGGCTTGTTACTAGGCTTTTCTTTGCCTATCCAGTCTCATCACTCTGTAGCATTCACCTGACACTAGTCTAATTTTTTTTCTCTCTCCACATTTTACCTTTCCTATGATTAAATGAAATATCTTCAGGAAATGTTAGTCTGGTATTATAATGTTTATACTGAAAGTACTAGACTGCAGTTCCAATTTTAAAGGAGGTCTACACTGAGATTTTTGCTAGAACAGAAATTTAAACTCCATCCTTTGATCAATGGTCCTACCTCTGGAATTGAATGGAACAGAAAATGCCATTACCAGAATGATTTGACGGGCTGTAATGCAGAGAGTGATCACTAAGAAGTTTCAAGTGAAAATTTAATACAAAACCAGTAACGTGTAGGAAACTAGGCAATAGATTAGGAATACTCTGTAAACAAAAAATTGACTGCTTTCAAGCACCTTATTTGTTTGCTGTAAATGGGTAAGCTATCACCTCCAATTTGTTATGATCATAGCACTATTTCAACTTTTCACGCAGACTCCCTAAAACCTTACTTAAGGCAAAATAATCAAAGTGAACAAAGAAAAACATTAAGGGGACACAGAAAGTTTAATGGCTCACAAGTCCCCAAATCCATCTCCTTAAATTTAATTAATTGCCATTTCTGAAAGGAGGTCAGAGTCCTCAATTGATCAAAAAATGTTGTGCAGCTTTAACCAGATAAAAAAAAAAAAACTTCCATAAATAATAAAACTCCCCTTCATTAGAAAACATAGAAGTTCTTGATTTTCAGTGACGTGACTGACATCCTCACACGAGGCACACAGAGAAATACCAGCATTTTACTGAACTGAATACTACTCTTTACAACAGGAGTACGAAGCCAGGACTTTAAAAGAAGTCTAGTTCCTCTGTGATTTCTCCTTTCGGGAGGCCCCCCTGCTGTCCTACGGCTACTGTGAGTTATAAATAAGCCCTTCACGGCACAGCCTAAGTTACGTTTACCATCTGTCTCCTCTTTGTGATCCACTTGCAGGGAAGACTCCATTATATAAGAAAACCATATTGTGAGAGTTGGAAACTCACTACTTGCAGCCAAAGCACTTAGGGGAGGAAAACACAGTCCACAGTGTTAAAATTTTTAACAAAATATTAAACAGAACTGGAAAGAGGAGGGGGAAAAAAGCAATGCTCATCATTTATGTCCTTACTGTAACTCATCTGGAATGACACTACCAGTTGTTGTACTAAATTACAGATACTAAAGTAGATACTAAAATTATCGTGCATAGGGGAAGATCCTGAACTGGCATAAACCGTCAGCTCCACTGAAGCCAAAGAGTTATGACAATTAACACTAGCTGTCAAAACTTCACATTTTATAAAATACAAAATACAAAACTACTTCCACACGCTTCTATTTCCTTAAGTCTTTAGCTATAAAGACTAGAATGCTTACCGACAATTACAAATCTTTTCCTCAATCTTTGAACTTATTGCACTTCAACATTCATTGAGAGTCTCACATTGTAGTAGAATAGTCCTTGCAGATACGTTATTTATAAAAAAATATTTATTACAAAGAATTTAGTCTATGTCTGTTTATATAACTATAAATACTCTTTATGTGACAGTGCCATACAGTCCAACTGCTGTTAAAAAAAATAAAATCACCCTTCTCTGTAGAAAAGGTCTGTCTGTCAATTCCTGACTCTCTTCAGGTACTGTTATGGGGTACATAGGCTCCAGAGCAAACGTAGTGCAGGCTGAGAGACTGCTCTGTTACACTCTGTTACGGGGGAAGCCCTGCTGAGATCTTCTGGCCCATGATTTCATGTTCCAAGATATCTGCTGATCCTAATAATGGGTGGCAGTAAATTGTGAACCGAGGTCCCCAAGAGAAAAATCAGCATATTTTGCCCCATGCCATAGTTCCTCCATCCCCCATTGTGTCACAGCAGCTGAAGAAAAACAGTATGATTTGAGCTCAGCTCTTGTTGACTTCGCTCACGGGACTTCAGAGACCAGGGTACTGAAATGTGGGATAAAACACTGGACCTGAAGCACTACTGCAATTTGCTTCTTCCCTTCTCCGATGATAGGACACAGCCTATCTGCCTCTGAAATCTTCATGGTCAACTCAGACTGAACACAGTGGTGGTCACTGTGCCCATGCTGTGCCTCTGCCGCAAAGGAGAGGTCTCCTGGCTTCCTGAAGATAAGCTGCTCTTTCCACTTGACCAACCCTACTCTGCTGGTAGTGCTGATGCCCATGAAAACCAGATCGTGTGTAATGCCATCATCTGAGAGGGTACGGCTGCCTTCAGTGCACAGCAGAGGGTCACTCCTATTGAGCTTCCTGAGCTGCTCTTCCACCGTTAACCTTCACCTCCGTTTTCCCACAGCTGGTTTCCAGAGGGCTCACCATGGCCAAGCTGAATATCCAAGTACAGTAAATGACAGATTGTCTGACTTCTTTCACTGAGGAAACTACTCATTTAAAATATTCCAAGTGCAGTTCGAGGACGTATTTCTTAGGCTTGTCTTAAACCATCTACCTAGTTCTTGTATTTCACCAGACTGTGCTTTTTACATATACTAGACATACTGTTACACTTCTGTGTGCTCCCTAATACACTTGGCCCTCTTAAAAGACTAATTATTATTTTACAATTTCATTTAATTGGACATTTTTCTAAGAGATCTAAGGTCTCTTAAGACCTGAGAACTAAGGTTAGTGAGTACTATGTTTTCTAGCATTGCAGCTACTTGCTGATTAATTTTTAAAATACTCATATGTTTCATTAAACATGGGGTTTTTTGCAGATGTTTGTTGTGTTAGCAGAAGCTCTTATTTACCTAAAACAAATGTAATAATAAATACTTTGTAAGATGGCACGGAAGCCAAATATTGTCTTCCAAGCCATGCTGGTTTACAGTCATCACTTCTTAGGATGAAGCAGAACCTATAAACGCACTCAGGTTAATGGCTGGACTTGATCTTAAAGGTCTTTTCCAATGTAAACGATTCTATGATTCTACGAAGATTGCATCAACAAAACTGAACCCCCCTTTCTGTAGAGACACGCGGTTTATGAACCTAAGGGATTTTTAAATAACTTTTATTACACGCACATCACTGGAAGGCAGACTTACAAGGGAGCCCACGTCCTCGCACGTCCCCCCCACACCGCGCCTTACGCCAGCACGAA
>NW_009621115.1:4378-4718 GCF_000690535.1 Cariama cristata | reverse complement strand
AACCATTCTATGATTCTATGATTTCTCTTCCTACTGCCAAATGCTCCCATATGTTTTCAGTAAATTCTGCTAAGTCTTTGAACAAGCCCATGGAGACTTCTAATTCTGTGTTTCTCATGTGGTCCTATCATCCTTTCTTTCTTTTACTCCTGCAGAAAGTGACAGGAGAGCTCTGATTACCAGGACAGCTCATTTTTTAAATGGCACTTAGAAGTTTAGAAATCAGATCATTCTCACTGTTGATAGTACACATCGCTCTGTTGATAGTTTCAAGGCAGTGCAGGAAGGTTATCTACCATCAGAACAATCAATACCGTCACTCACAGAATTTCAGCTTCCT
>NW_009621115.1:0-4347 GCF_000690535.1 Cariama cristata | reverse complement strand
CTTCTAAGCCATGTTTATCTTCTGATGACTGCAAGGTGAACTGATGCCTAGATACGTCATGCTAGAATAAATATCCAATTTGTCCAACTCTGTTACTGGTACAAAAAGTACCAGGAACTTCAAGAAAATTCCCAGAAGTTACCAAGGCGGTAACTAAAACTTCCTACAGGGTGAGTCTCTTCCTAGTTCTTTGGGTCATCAGTTTACCAAATAAAATACACATATGAAAAATAAATTTTAAAAAATTTCTTCTTTCATTATTCACATAAATACTGCATACATCTTTAATGTGACCAATCTGTTTAGGTGGAAAGCTAGCCACACATTTTAATAAAGATTTCCATAAAAGAAGGAGTTTTGCTTTGGAAAGGAACTATTTTGAAACAGAATTTCTACAGTTAGTTCCTCAAATTTACTACCTACTTCTTCAAAATAGTGTTGCTTGCAATTCCACTGAATTGCTTATTGCTGTGCTTGACTGAATTAAGAGGATCTCTAGACAGCCAGTGTAAAAAGTAAACGTTCAGATTTCCATTTGTGACAACTGATATTTTAATTAAATCCCCCCAAATATTGTACATTGATTTCACAGTACTCTATTCATCAAATCTGTTCTGTATGTTGCAGCCAAGAGACGGTCAACACAGCAGTTTTGAATTCAGAACCAAACAAGGCATCACCATGGAACACAGAAGAAGGGGCCCATTATTTAAGAGGAAGCCAGAGGCATTATTTATAATATCAGTACTGTGGGAATGAAATGTTGCACAACCCTCCAGAACTGAATGATGTGAACAGAAGTTGCTGAACACGTGCACAGAGCTACCAAATATTCACTAGTCAGAAAGACAGACTATTAAAAAATACTTTATCATGCAAAAGTGTGCAAGAAGATTTAGTATTAGCCTGGGCTTGGGTAGAATGAGAAGCAAACCATGTGCACCCACTCACCTCAACACCACTGTTCAGTCTCCTGACAGCTACTGAATTTACGTGAAAAACTCATGGACAGCAGAAAGAAGCTTCCAGGCAAAGGAAATTCACCACAGCAGATTTAACCTCTTTTACTACATGAGAAGGATTATAAAAGCAGGAGGCTGAGGAGCGCACAATAGCTGGACAAGGCTGCCCTCTACTGATATTAAATTCCAGTTTTGTCAGTCACTTACCACTGCAGGAGCGTTCACCACCGAGAGATTGTAACCATAAAGAAAAGATGACCCAAAAGCACCAGTTAAAGAGGCTACAATAAGACTCCCAGACCAGTTCTGAAAAACAAAGAAAAGATGCAGCCATTGTTAGTATATTTTAAATTAACATACCTCAGGTTTTAAACACTCCTTACGCTATCTTGCGTAGCTCCAGCAGGCAGATGTCCTTGCTGCAGAATAATGGCCTGAAACGTTAACCCTTGCTGCAATTCGAGGAACAGTAAATTTGAAGTGACAGCATCTCAGTTAACATTTACTGAGGCATAAGTGAAAATCCGAACTTCTTTCAACCTCACAGATTTTTGCTGCAAGCAACCCATCAGCTCCCACATCAAAAAGTGAAATGCTAGAGAAGCGTATTCTCAGCAAAGGAAACTGTTGGCAACATACCACTAACACAACGAAGCAAGGAGTAGCATGTATTTGATGCAACAGGTCTGTGAGTAGACCTGACCTAGGTGAAAACCTGTGAGATGGTGTGCCTCCCACTCCCGTGATTAGTGAAACTGTGACCAAAAAAGTTAAAATGATGCCTACAAACTAGGTTTTGTAACCCAGATGCCAGTATCCAACAGTAACTTGCTGCCACATACGCTCCCCAGTGGGGCTACCAGTTGCCCTTTTTCCCCAGCGTCACACCTGTACCGCTCCTTCCATCCCTCTCATCCTGTTTTTAGCCCACCTCTATTAACAATTTCTTCTTCCACATCAGCTGTTGAACAAAAGGTAGGACTACTTTGATTTGAGAGATTTTGCATTTCAGGGTCCTCTCCTCCTTCTCCAGTATTACTTTTTGCCACTCAGTTCTACTGGATTATAGAGAGCAGCAGAAGCGACCATTGCCATTGCCAAGAGACAACTAGCATTTTGGTGGCTGGTCGGTTTTGTAGATCATGGAAGACAAGCCACCTTTCTTGACTTCCAAACACATTAAAGTGGATGGCTTTTCAATGTGTTTTGAATTAAAAAAAAAAACCACAAACAACTCTGTTAAGAATATAGAATTTCAGGTACAGCTCTGTCATTTTCTGTCTAGCCTCATCACTCACTGAAGCCTCAATCCTTTCAAAAGGAGAAAGACCTGCTAAAACGGGCCTAATAAAGTCAGCTTCAGTTCCATAACTTACAGCAGACACAACAAGTTAATGAGTCAATATATTCTGTCCACTGCACAAAGTTGTACATTCGCTTTGGAAAATGAAGATTTGGAGCATGAACTAGGTTTATGTAGCTAGCACATGGCACAGCAGCAGTGACGATGGACTGGAACGAGCTCCACCAGCCCCACAGGCACAGCAGCGCAAATGAACGCACCATGCTTGTTAGCATATGCCAGAGCTGACGTTCCACACTGTCATCGTAGACTCACTATGACCTGTGAAGAAGGGATGAGATACTCAGGGGCCAGGGCAGGGACCACAGCGTACAACCCAGCCCACGTGGGGTCTGCCACGCTCTGTAGCTGCCACTCCTGAGGGCTCAAAATGCGCCTTATGGGACAGCTGAGTGTTTTTAACTTCTTCCACGCAATGTGGGAACTTTTAAAGAGATTACACAGTTCATTAACCAGCCTGTTTTTGGTCAGACCAGGAGGAAGTGTACAGGGGGAAATAAGCCTCGTGTAACAAAGACATCCCGTTGAGTTAACTACATAAGCCAAATACAATTTCTTATCATTAGTCAGCTTCTTAAAATGAACCTGCTACACACACACACAGCTTTGCACCATTACTTCGGTAGCAAAAAGTAGAAATTTTGACATAAAGCTTTATTTAGCTTCTGATGATAACACCTCATACTAGCTACCTGTTATTTCTCTACTATGCACAAGTGTTCCCACACTTAGGAGAAATTGCTACTACTCTGAACTAATGACGCCAAAGAGAATATCCCTGGCAGTCTACCAGGCTGCTGCCAAAGGGTTCACAAATGATAAGTGAGAGTTCACAAGTGCTATGCGGTAATCTTGATGCAATATTGCTAAAGGGCTCCACGCCAACAATTAGACCCATCAAAAAATTCCTGCAAACAAAATTATTTGGATCATATAGCTTAGTGTTTATTAAAAACTCCAGTGAATGCTTAAACCTTTCAGCACAGGCAAATTATACCTACATGAGGCTAAGTGAAAGATAATGCAGGACAAATCACAGAAGTGCTGCCAAATTAGAAAACCCTACACTCACTTTATTTTCAAGCATCGGAAATAGCTGGGTTTAGAGCCTACTTCAATATCAAGAATTTTTCAAGTATATAGCCTGCTGCAGAAAACCTCAGACTTACTCGATTCAGAGTTTTACAGTTCTTGGAACACAAACTTCAACTTCTCCATGGCCTGTCTCCTCATACACTATTTTAAATACTTGCTCAGGCTTCAACAATGCCAGATAAAAGATGAAAGCACAATGAAGCAAGAATGCAAAAAAAAAAAATCATCAAACCATTGCTCAGAAAAATATTAACCCTCCGGCAATGTTGACAAAAGGAAAAAGAAAAAAAACGACCCAACGTGTTTTACAGTGACCGGGAAACAAGGCGGCAACCACGCCTCCCTCATAGGTGTTCCTTGACTTCACGGCCATCCGTGTCCTCGTGCGTCACTGCCGTCAGCGCAAGGGCAGGTAGGTGTGACCGTCACCACAGCAGTAAGTGTTCAGTCAGGAAAGTTGCATGTCAGTTCACAGCAAAGACCTCCAGATACCTGAGAGCTGCTTACTTGTGAAAGTTCACTTTTTTGGTCTTATCAACAAATCCCAGGGCACCATGCTCTGAAAGATGCTTTTCTCAACTCCCGTCTTTGGTCAGCATGCAGTGTAACATTTGTGTTGGCTACCAGGAGTCTTAAATTTTCTTTTTTTTTTTTTTTTTTTCTTAAATGCATGACAGTTTGCATTTCAGTTTTCAAAACACAGTGTAGAATATTGTACTTTGGTTAGTCAGCTACAATCCCCTTCTCAGATTGAAATTAAACACAATCTTAAGCAGCTACCATTGCATGCATACATAAGGAAGTTTTAATAAACAGATATTGCAAAGACTTTCCATTGATACTGGGAAGTTGGATTTTGGAGCACCTTACCCTCTACCCTTAACGAGATCCAGTCTTAGGAAAGCACCACGTAGCCAAGCAACCTGA
>NW_009621114.1:0-8245 GCF_000690535.1 Cariama cristata | reverse complement strand
CAGGTTCCTCTCCGCCCAACTCTCTGGCCAGGTCCTGCTGGATTGCAGCGCAGTCTTCTGGTGTATCAGCCACTCCTACCAGTTTTGTATCAAGTAAAGAGATATCTACAGTTTGGAATGTTTTCGGTATCTTTGTGTCACTCTTGTTTCTTTTTCCTCATCCTCACCCATCACCACTAGCTGCTGGCTCTTTGGTCTGGTCCCAGTCTCCTTGTCCATCTAGGATGCATCCCACCCCAGCACCCTGGTCCCAGTGCACTCACACCTTTACTCCCAGTTGGCTGTCACACTGGTGTCCTCCTCACAACTGTGGTGCCAGCCTTGTCCCTTGCCTTCTCCCATTCTGCTGCCCCAGTTCCTGACCTAGTACTAACCTCTCCTCCTCTCACCTTGGTACCTCTACCCCTCTTTCTCCCAGGCTCCTCACACTCTTCACTATTAATTATATTTGCAATTGCCTCTGGCCTCCAGGTTCAAGTGTGTCTTGCTTCCTTTGCACATGGTGCCCTGAGACAAGCTAGCAGTTGCCAAAATCAAGGTGCAGAACTAAGGCGCCCCGGCTCTCATTTTCCTTATTCTGATCACTAGGCTGACATAATCTTTGTTGAGTGTGTAAAATGTCATTAAGAATGAGTGATGAGCCTTTTCTCCCTTTGCTGATCGCTCTTCCACCCCCAACATTAATGCAATGCACGCTATCAAGCCATGACTTCACTCTGAGCCGGCTCAAAGCACAGCCACAGCAGAGCTAAAATGAATTTCAATGCCCGAAGAAGCAAAATTCCCTTCCCTGTCCTTGTCCACGGTGTGGGGAGGCAGTTTTGCACAGTGGCAAAGCCATTTGCGTTGGGAGAGGAAGGGGAGAGAGGAGTAACATGAGGAGGGGGCTGTGCTTTGCTCTGCAGGGGGGATCACTGCCCAGAGCTGGGGGAGGGCAGCTGGGAGCTTGCAAGGGGATGCATAGGCCACTTGTATTTTTTTCCCCACTAAATCACCCTAGCACAGCCTTCCCCTTCCCCACTCTAGTGTATTCAGTTGTGGAGTTGACTTCACGAGAAGTCTCTCTCTGTACAACAAGCACCACTCAGTCCTTCACTTTCCCAATTTTGCCATGTGAGGGACATCTGGGATGGCGTAGGGGCTGGCAGGGAAACCCTGGCCAATGGGATTTTGATATTTTTTTTTTAAAGAAAAATAAATATTAGCCAGCTATGGTGAGAGTGTGCAGAAAGCCCTGGTGGGAGAGAAGCCCCAGAGGGAGCATTTGAAGCCCCAGTGGATCAGTCCATATTATTCAATATAAACACCTCACTACATGTTGAAGCAGTGGGTGACTTTGGGTGCCACCAGACTGCCAGCTCAGTGTGCTGAGGTTGGATTCCTGAACTAGGGAAGTGAGAGAGCAAATGCTTAATTTGCTGGACTGATATAGAGGAAAATGAAGAGACCTACTTGAATTAGACAGATTGCAGCTTTTTGCTGCACCACAGGTGACAATCAAGGTAGGATATATTTTAAAGTAGTCTGTTTTAGGGCCAGCGGTTCTCTCTGTAGTATCCTTGAACCATCCATATGCCATTAGTAGCAATATATATAGCAACCTTCATTTTGCATCCTTTTCAAGCCTTAAAGCTTTTTTTTCTAATTTGTTTGGTTTGCTTTGTTTTTGGAGAGAAGGGAGAGAAGGAAAGGAACCGAATGTTAGTAAGATCGTTTGGAAGTGAAAGAAATGTGCAGTTGTGAGGGTTGCTGGTGACAGAAAGGTTTCCTGAAAGGGCAAGCTGTTACAGCATTTCAGTAATTTGCCTGTTCTGGGAGGCTGTTAAATAACCAAATCCTTCAGCTGAAACTGCTCTGTCCCCACTCTTGTCTGTACCGCTGTACAAGGTAAAGGTAGCTCTTGTGGTAGTGGGCAGATGAAGTTTCTTATTTGACACAGCCAGAGCTCGATCCACTTCCTAGTAATAAATACTGAAGGATAAGCAGAAGCTAAGCTGGATAGAAACCAGAAGTAGTTGCCAAGTGAAGTTCCTTAGTTTGTCCCAGAATAAATCAAAGGGCCTTCTGAGACAGCTGTCAGAGGTTCAGAATTAGACATATCCTTTCAGAGAAATGAACATAGATAGTTTCATAGATTTCGCCTCGCTTTGGAAGGTACGACAGCAGCATCGAGGACATGCAGTCGGTAACACTAGTCCCATTCTCCCATCACCGCTCTCTAGGGGAACAGGCGCATTTATTATTCCATTTCCACCTGCACCAGCAGCCTCATACTTCATCATCCTCCCTTGTTTCTAGAAGCGTTATGTGTCACCTATAGAAGTATGTAGCTCAAACAAGGTTTCATCTCTCTGGCTAGCTTTTCTGCTTTGCCTGCCTCATTTTAGATGTCCAGAAATTAAAGCTACATTAACACCTAACAAGGCTTAGGCAGAGTTTGCTTGAATTATTCATACAAAATACTGTCTAATTCCTTCTTGAACTGATTTAATTTATTCCTCCCCTTGCTAAATGTAGAAAAAATACATGTATTCTACAACCACTGTTATTAAGTAGCTCAAACTATTCCCTCTGTGATTGCTTGAATATCAGACTTTTTTCCTTGGGAATTAGTAGTAGGTTACATGCACTTGGCCTGAGTCTTCATTGCTCTCCCCTACACATAGGTTAAATGGCTACGTGGAGAGATAATGGCCTTATTCCCTGTCATTTTAAGCGCACATGTGAATCCAGTCCCTGGAAGCATGCTCCCAGTTTGTCAGCAATCTGTTCATCCATTCTTTCAAATGCAGTGCTTTTCTTCCAATGCCAAAATTTGAAATAACAGAATTGTCTCCTCCAGCTCTTTTCTTAGCCTTTTGTGCGCGTAGCCACCAATGCAATTATTTAATTAACAAAAGCCTCTTTCCAGATAATGCATTGTTCCTCCTCACCTAAAAATGAATCAGAATTTCCTTTATTCTTGTGTTGTGGTTTAACCCCAGCCGGCAACTAAGGACCACCCAGCCCCTCGCTCACTTCCCCCCTTGGGATGAGGGAGAGGATCTGAAGGGTTAAAGTGAGAAAACTCCTGTCACATCCTGTCATATGGAGAATAACTGGAAATACATGCGTAAGTTTTAGCACTGAAATATGCACATGGGCAAATTTAATAGCACTTTTCATGTCAAAGTTGTTGTGAGTGACCAACCTCCTTTACTACAGGGATTGGCAAACTTAGGAGAGTGTTATGCTAGATTTTCAGTTGCTGTACCAAATGAGCCCTTGTACCTAACAGGTCATCAAAACACCAGCAATGACTTCATTAGTCATAAAAACTGCCCTCCCTGAAGTGCTTACCATTTACATACCTGAGGCGGGGACAGGGAACCGTGGCACAGAAACAGTAGCGGAGGAAGTCTGAGAGGTGAAGCCAGATTTGTTGCATGACTAAATACATACTAAATAATAACTGAATACATGCTGAAATAAAAGCAGTTAACCTGAACAAGAAATATTTACCTTATTCTCTTTTTTCCTTTTTTTGTCTCCTTTTTTCGTCTCCTTTTTTCAAAGCAGACGTTTGTGTTAGAAGGGCACAAGCCTGTAGATAACGTAACCAAGAAAATGATGGAACTATTGCAAATACATGTTAGTATTTATGAAACCATCTAAGTAAAAGTACCAGGATGCTGAATCAAATATAGATAACGGAGTTAATAGTTACCAACAGTTACCATGGGTAGCTTTTGATATATTTTTATTTAATTAGTATATATCTAACAATAAGTAACATCACTTACAACATAACAGGTTAAAGTAACTGTTGCTATGTAAGCAGTAGGTAACATCAGTGAGTCTTGTAGAGTAATGCTGAACGTGTAAACATATGCGGTGATCAGTTTAAAATTATCATACCCACCTACACCTGCAAACAACTAGCTTAGTATTTATGGATGTTTATTACATGAATTTAGCAGAAATGTTTGTTTGATGCTCTTTTGTTTTCATAGATGAACTGGCTTTTTTTTTTTTAGGGTATTTTAGATGGGTTTTTTTTCCCCTACAGATTAAAACTTCTTTTCCCAGGAAGTGTTTTGGAAAAATGGGTTTCCTTTGGCTGCTATGGATACAGAAAAATGCTTAAGTGTCTCTCAGGAATTTTTTGTGTTCTTCAAGGTAAGAAAGTCAGAGGAAGGAGTTAAAAAACAGAAGTGCCATAAGCAGAAATAGATTTTACAGTCCTTCTACTGGAACACAGTATGATCCCAGTGGAAGTCATTAGACTTCTTTTCTCCATATATAATGAAGGACTACTGTGACTCATTCCTGAATTGTAAATGAATTTTTAAAACCTTTCAAAGCCATGGTCAGGGACATCATAAAAACCAACAGCTCAGGATATCATTCCAACCTGTAATTCCTTAGCAAGGAGATTATACAGGTCAGCTGCTGAGTATGATCACTGAACTTCAGGTCAAGTGTATTGCTAGGAAATTAATTTTCACTGGAAATTTAAGTGCTGATGAACAAAAATCAAAGCCAGTTATGACCAATTATACCTGTATGAAGCTAAACATTTCTTTTTGTTGTTGCTGTTCTAAAATATTAGTGACTAAAAATCATCAGAGATAAATCAACACAATAATTTCCACAAGTTTCTTACCAAAGTGCCTGCTATCTTTCTTTTTCTCTCAACTCTGTGGGATGGAAAATGACACCATGTCAGTCTTTCTCACATAATTACCTTACCGTATTATTGCCTTGCTAGAAGTGCGAAATCTTGTTCAAAGACTATTGTCAAATATTGTCCTTTCCAACCTATTCTCACTTTTCAAAGCCTCTACTTTTCAGAGCAACCGTTTCTTCTAATGTGATTTCACAGAATCACAGAATCGATTTGGTTGGAAGAGCCCTCTGGGATCATGGAGTCCAACCTCTGCCCTAACACCCCCATGTCAACTAGACCATGGCACCAAGTGCCACATCCAGGCTTTTCTTAAACACCTCCAGGGATGGGGACTCCACCACCTCCCTGGGCAGCCCATCCCAATGCCTAACGACCCTTTCTGGGAAGAAATGCCTCCTCATTTCCAGCCTGAACTTCCCCTGGCGCAGTTTCAGATGATGCCCTCGTGTCCTGTCCCCAGTTCCCTGGGAGAAGAGGCCGACCCCCACCTGGCTACACCCCCCTGTCAGGTCGTTGTAGGGAGCGATCAGGTCTCCCCTCAGCCTCCTCTTCTCCAGACTGAACACCCCCAACTCCCTCATTTTTATTCCTTTCTGTGGCTCTTGGAAAGTTACTTCAATGTTATGTGCCTCAGTTTCTGCATCTGTAGCAAGTACGTGGTTACTGATCTCACAGGACTGCTAAAACTTAGTTCATCAATAGCTGTAAAGCACACTGTGCTCCCCAGATAGAAAATACAGGTATTTTAGAAGATTAAATTGAAGTACTCATAGAATCCTTTAGAAGTTTTAAATCCTCTACTCTGTCCATCAGAAACATCTACTCCAACCTGCACAAAGGAGTCCCTAAAACATCACTCAGTCTTCTCATGAAAACCACGACGAGTTCAAGCACTTTAGTCAGACACCGTGTTCAGAAAATATTCAGGGTGAAATCCTATCCCTGCCGAAGTGAGTGGCTAGGGTTTTGTTTCCAATTTAGATTTAGAGTCTCCGGACAATAGAATGCTGCTCATGTTCTTTGGGATCATATTCCAATGGCTTATTGCCCTCAGGGTTAAAAATCTTCAGTTTGGAGATGGCATTTCCCAAAGGAGTCTGCCCATCCTGAGATTTGTTCTGAGCCATCTCGTCTGCCTTGTAATTGAATATTAAATATATTCAGAAATACATTTAATAACATCTTGTAGCTGCTGATCTTTGCAAAAACAATAACATAACTATTTTCTAATAATCTGAAAGCATATTGCCTTTCCAAACATCTCAGTTTATACACAGACAAGAGCTCAAAGTGATGGAAAAAAAAGACCATTCTCATTCGGAGAACTATTAAAGTGCTTTTCAAAGGCTGATACTGAGAAGGTAAAGGGAATGGAAAAATGGAAAAAGAGTTTATTAGGGGATATATATCCTTTCTGTGCAATATAATTCTTGAGTAGAAGAAAGTACATAGCAAGTGTTTCACTCTTATTAAAAGAAAACGAAGTCTGGATGTATGCTTTCAATTCCAATAAGATAACACTGACCTTAGGTCAGCAAGCACTATAGGAATATAATTTTTTTTCCCTTCCACACAATTGGATGTAATTTCAGCTACGGGGGGTGTGCAGAAACGGAGGAAGGAAGGAAATCTTACAGCACTTCAGACATTATCACTTTCATCTCCTCAAATGATCCTGGATTTTAGTGACAACAGGTGATGGATGTTACAATGTTTTAGTTAAATACTTGGATTATTATGCTGAGAAAAGTCCAGCGAGCCATAGCTGCATTGCTGCCGTCAGCAGAGCTTCAGTGAATCTCTTTCCCCATTAACAAGCTGAGCTAGACCAATCTATGTCTCTGTACGGGAGAATTGTGCCCATAACAATAACGTGGCACTAAAATCTGCTTTAAACCATAGAAATTTTACCTCGACCAGTCTGAGTGCTAGATCAGATCTTTAGGGGATATTGCTTCCTTTCATCGCTCTGTTGCATCTGTGGTGTATGATCCACATCTTCCCATCTGTTCAGAGTTGGATGGAGGAGTCAACTTCTGCTTCTTAGCGAAGTGGAAAGGGAATGAAAACTCGTAGTGCTTGCGTTGTTCAGGATGGAGACTGCCTAGAGTAACTTCCTTGTTAATCATTCAGCCTACAAAAGGGACACTAAGAGACGAGGCTAGCAGCTAGTGAAAAAAGATCAAGAAATCTTGCAGCTTGCCTCCTGCCCAGAAGGACCGAGTACAGGATAGATGGCTCGTCCTCATGAGGAGAAGGAAGCTTATGGCAGTGCAGAAAGGAGGTTGCTCACACCACCAAGAGGTAGTCTCAACAGGAGACCTCATCCACTCTCGCTTCTCTGCCTGCATCCCTGAGGTGCTCTCAGGCCAAACTCTCAAAGTCATGTTTTATAGCTCAGTACAACTGTTCAAGGTGGTATGGCTTCATGTTTGATGATTTTCATTTAATGGAAGTCGGGAAGCATTGAATCTCTGGTTACAGTGGTGTACCCGTGTCTCTTAAGTAATGAAAGTAGCATGGACAATTTAGTTCAGCAAACTCTAAACCATGCTACATGCAGATAGATTTTACTGCTATATTTTAAATCATTCAACAGAAAATGCAGTTCTCATGTCTAAATGCATGTCTCAGCCCCTTTGAATCCAGTAATAGGTCTCAAGAAAGTTTTGCTGATGCTGTGGTTTCAAAGCTGAGTGTGCCTCTACCTCCTGCCCCAATTATCAGCCAGTTTCTTTAATAATTCAAAAATTGCTAAAATCCCAACCTTAGAGATTAATAAAATGATCCTTTATAGCTTTTCCAAGTCAGGCCGATTAAACACAGATTTGGCACAGACAACCTGAGAAACTTCAGTAATGTTATTCATTCAGCTAACAGAGTTACCTCCCCTGCTGACGCACTCCCAATTAATGCCAAGAAAGGCATCTGATCCGGCGGAAGGGGACCGCTTGTTCTGTGCTCTCCGTTACCTTGGATTTGGTCCCAATTTAATGATAACATCACTGTGTTTTACTTGAGAATTTTAATTATTTTATAGAAGTGGGTAGCGGTCTGTCCAGCTCACAAGCCTTTCTGAGGCCCCAGAAGACAGCAGGTGTTTTGGAGGAAGGCCTTCGTTCACTCCACCGAGAGCACCTGAAGGAAGAAAGGCTTCTTTGGTAGGGCAGTGGGTGATTAGTTTATACCCTGCAGCAGGAAGATACCCGAGCTGAAGTATTTTATAATTACAGCCGATGGTCTTACTCATATCAGCATGTCAGCTTTTCCAGACCTAGGCTCTTCTGCAAGCAAGCAGCGCCTGCTTAGCTTAAATCTGCCTGCAAGCCGCTCCAGTTAAACTGATGCAACCGTACACAAGACAACAGATTTAAAATTAGTTTTTTGTTACGCTAGTGTTTATGAATGCCAGCTGAGTCACTGCAAGCTGAATTTAAACCAGTTTACTAGAGTTCGTACCTAAAATTAGCGGGGTTTAGGCAAACCAGTTTAAAACTTTTCTGCGAGGGCGTTGCCGGCTGGCTGAGTCGTGCTGCGAGGCCGCCGGGAGCATGGCCATGCGGGGGCGAGGGGACA
>NW_009621113.1:2453-3313 GCF_000690535.1 Cariama cristata | reverse complement strand
ACCGACCCCAAAACAGCCCTCGTATATCCCTTCGCACCCAGGATTTTTGCAATTGGGGTCAGGGTGCTTTGGGAAATAAAAAGCTGGGGGGTGGGAGGGTTTGGGAGAGAGTCCCGATCCGGGCAGGATGAGGGGACCGTGGCATCGGGGTTGGGGATGCTGCTGGGAATGATGGAAATGAAAACACCCGCGTGGCGTGGCAGCGGGGAAAAGCAGGCAGGGCAAAGGGGGGGATGGAGCCAGGACGGCCGTGGGGGAGCAGGAACGAGGATTTTTTTCCTGCCTGGGGATGTCAGAGACAGGCAAGACCAGCTTGGTACATCAGCCAGCAGTGCAGCCTTCTTATGGCTCTGCGTTTCATTGATTTTACATCAAACAGTAAAGAAAATATTATCCTGGCTTATCACGCACAAGCCAAAAAAGTAAATAAGAAGCAAGGGCTGCATCCAGATAAAGAAGTGCCACAGCAAGGCAGGTCTTCCTACAGCTTCACAGGTGGAGATAAGATCTCCAAAACATGCCGGGACAAACCCTACGCCTGCCTCATACCGACACGGGATTATCCCAGCCTGGACCACGGTGGGGTGGGACGAGCCCCGGCTACAGCACATGGATGCTCTGCCCCTCCGGGACGTGCATCTCTGTCTGAAACCCCTCGCGTTACCCACGATTAGGTGCTGAAATCCTGTGCGGCCGTGCCGGAGATCATCGAAATCCTCTTCAATTCCTACTCGCAAATCCCCGTCTCCGAGAAGTGGGCCGAGGCCGTGCCGGAGGAGGTGTTTCAGGTGAGACGGCACCGGCGGTTTGGCAGGGACGGCTGAGCCCCTGAGGAGGGGGTTTTACCCACCGAGAGGTTT
>NW_009621113.1:2077-2425 GCF_000690535.1 Cariama cristata | reverse complement strand
GTGGGTGGGTGAAAAAAAAAAAAAAAAAAAGGAGTAGTCCTCGGAGCATCACCGCACACCTGCGTCATCTCAGCAGCTTTGCATCCCTTTAGCTCCATCAACACCAAAGGGGGTTTGGGGTTGGGGGCCTGCAATAAAAATACAATCCCAGCATCTGGAAGCGACCCTGGAGCCAGACCGCTGCCCGGCAGGAGCCCACACCATTAATTTTGATTTTAAAACACTTGTCCCCAGCCGTGCAACAGGTACGGGCAGGCTGCTCTTGAATGATCTCGGGTGGCTGCCTTGCCCCCACAGGGTTTTGGGGAGCTTTGGCTGCACGGGACTGGGGGGGGGTGGCTGGGCGAA
>NW_009621113.1:1499-1854 GCF_000690535.1 Cariama cristata | reverse complement strand
AATTCCCCACCCAGCCTTCGCTCGCAGGAGCCACGTAGGCACACGGACACCCTCCCCTAACCCCCGGTTAAACATCCCCGATGGCTTTCTGACCTCTTCCCTTTAGATCCACATCTCGAAAGTCTCCCTGGCTTGTTTGGCTTGATCGGGAGCAAAATAAAACCGACTGATGCTCATGGTATCCCCCCACCCTCCCCATTCCCCTCTCTTTGCAGCAGCACCAGCTATTTTACGAATCCTTTTTCCGGCTGGCGGGCACAGTCCGGTGCCTGCAACATTTATGTCGTTCTGCCATCCGGAAAAAGTTTGGCAAGAAATGCCATTGCCTGATTCCCTCGTTACCCGTGCCCAAACC
>NW_009621113.1:1211-1473 GCF_000690535.1 Cariama cristata | reverse complement strand
GGAGTCGTGCTTTGAAGGGCCGAGAGGAGCCGACCCCCCTTCCGCCGTCCAGCCCCCCCCTTTTCCTCGTCTTCCCTCCGTGCGACGCGGCAGCATCCATTTCTGTCGGTCCGGCGAAGGAGCGTCGGGTTGTCGTGATGGATGGTCGTTTTTCAGGGATGTAAAGCGTAACTCAACTGTGCTTTCGGCTGTGACTTTGTATAGATTATTTTTTTTTTCCCTAATTGTGCTTTAAATAGATTATAAAGAGTAATAAAATGAT
>NW_009621113.1:0-1110 GCF_000690535.1 Cariama cristata | reverse complement strand
CACGGCAGACGACTAAAATCGACCCACGTGGGCATCGCATCCCCTCGGCTGGGTCCCCTCCGTCAGCGGTACAAGCAGAACCGGGACCCGAGGGGTAGCGTGGAAGCCCCTAGCAGGATGCAATATCCAGTGGTATTAATATAAACCGTAAAATAGACCCCCCAAAATCTATTTTTTGATGTAGAAGCCGCCAAGAAAGAGCTGGTTACTCCCCGCGGGGTGGGGGGTGCCAGAGCTCCCTATTTCTCCCAGCTCCCCACGGTCCGAGGGATGCCCCAGCGCCTCCCGTGCCGCTGGCAGGCGGAGGGGGCTGGAAAACCCGGTGGCAACCCAAAGTGGAGGAGTTTGGGTTTTTATTTCGCACCGTGACTTGGCAAAAAGTACCGAGAGGAGCCAGGCTTTGTTTTCCCAGCCCCAAATTAATTTCCGTTGACCCAAAGCAAGCGCGCGCGCGCGTGCCCCTTTCGGGAGACCAGCTGTCCTTACCCCAGCAGCTCTGCCGCAGCGCTCGCCAAATTGTTCCGCTGCTTAATTACACTCCCGATTTAAATATATCTATATAAAAATAAATCCACTTTTTTGGCATTGACCGGACTTTGCGCCAGCACCCGACACTACTGTGGGTTGTACGGCCGCCGCATGCAGGATGCGGGCGGCATCCCTGGCTCCCAAAGCCCTTGTCCATGGGAGTGGAAAACGGAGGGAGTGTGGAAATGGGGAGGGAAAGGGAATTTCCCCTCCCTCATCCCAACTTCCACCTGCTGCTTCCGCAGCTTCATGTGCCGTATATAGATGTACACAGGCATCGCCAAGCCCCCCACCCCTTCCGCCGTGTTCCCCATCTTCGCTGCCTGAGCCCCGTCCCACACGGGAAAGCCCCACGCCAAATCTCCACCACACCTTGAGACCTGGCACTTCGTGACGTTAGTGGCTGGTTTACTGTATGGTTTGTTTCAGTGGTCAACGCTGGGAGGGGGGAGAAATTGAAGGAGATTTAGGGGAAAAAAAAAAAACAAACCATCCATCCTGGGTGAGTTGTTGTGCGTTTGCCCCAGCTAAATCTAAATTTTGGTGTTTCTGATGAATCTTTTCTCTTTCGTGTGGTCCCGG
>NW_009621112.1:3910-13899 GCF_000690535.1 Cariama cristata | reverse complement strand
CCTGATCATCCTGGGTTTCTGCGGGGATGGAAACACCACAAGACCAAACTGAAGGGCTGGATGACACTGTGCAATAGCGCTGCATGCTGCTGGGCATTAGCCCTATGTGGATGTGAGGACAGCCTGCCCCAAGCGAATCTCCTGGGATCTGGGTCTTGCAGGTAGGGAAGAAGGGACTCCCACTCCTGAGTTGCCAAAAAGAAACCCATACATCACGGAGGCAGAGGGGAAAACAGTACTTTATAGGTAACTGTGCTGCACCACTGCCCCAAGATCCAGTACAGCTTAGCGGCAGGGCCTGAGAGCTACTTCGTATGGAAAAAAACCCACCAAAGTCACTAGAGTTACAGCCATTTACAGCATCCAGGTTGGTCCTTCAGGCTTGGTTGGCCGCGTAATCCTTCCACGCTCGCTGCATTATCCCCTAGCAGAGCACAACAGGAAGATTTAAGACGGACAAATCCAAGATCGATAGGCCCCAGCCCTTCTCCTGCCGTGCAGCAGGATTTGGTACCCAGCACACGAGCAAGTGCGGGCATCTCTGTCACCGGAGGCAGCTCTGGTCTAAACGATGGCACAGGAACAGTGGGAAAAGGGCAACAGGACAACACGGTGACACTGAAGCTAGTTGGTTAGTATAGCTGTCCCAAAACTGTGTTCCCACTAAAACCACCTGACATTTTATTTAAGTTACTCCATGCAGAGACTTTTTTGTTTAAAGAATGAAGACATTGCTTTGCCATTTGAAATGGGAGCTCATCCATTTCATTCATGCCAAAACAAACCTTTGCTTTTGTACCTTCCTTCCTTGTCTTTTGTCTGCCTCTTCTCCTGTGAAAAAAAAAGATCAAAAAAGGGGAAGTGGAAGAAGAAAAAAAACAAAGCAATTTTGCCCCAGTGAAAACCTGACATGTTTTCTCATTGTTCGAAACCCGGCCTTCATCTAACAAAAATTAGCCACGAAATTGTGCTGCCTTAACTCTTGGCTGTTCTGCAGTCCCTGCATCTCTCTGGAAAGCAACGCTGAGCCCCCAGTTTCAGCCTGCAGAGTCTGGCCCCACAGGGGTTTGAGCCAGCCTGGCACCCTCTGTCAAGCATCGAACCACACCACCTTCCCTTCTGCCAGCAGTGCTGTATGATCCTAGAGGAAAATAATTTGATACAAGAAATCACTGTTTCCAGCTTCCGAGCACCCTTTAAATACGTACTGAACTATTCACCCCAATTACACTCATGTAATAGGCTCTGATTTGTTTTTCTTTGTTCCCAAAGCAGTAGGGCACTGGCCACATTAACATTCAATGAGAAGTTGTTTGATATTGAATCATTTCTTCAGCAGTATTATTCCTTACACAATTCTGTTTGATTGCAATCCACTTCGCATTTGATAGGCACTTACTGACTATGACAGAATGACCTAGCTTGCTTTCTCTTGCCTTTTTTTATTGATTTCTCTTTTAAAAGGGTTTTATTCCTTTTATATATTAGATTGCAGTAAGAGAGAGAGGCAACATTACTGAACAACTGTTTTCCTTGCTGCTCCACCAACCCATATAACTTCACACTAGGCCTCCAAAAATACTGCAATAATGAGACACTTACAGACATGGAGCTGCCTACACCCTTTTCCTGGGACTTTTTGTTCTTACTGGTAAACTTCCAAATTGTTCAAGTGAATAGTCAGGAATAAATTGCTCTTTCTGAGCCCCTGATTAGACCATACACTGAATAATTGTAGGCAGCCCCACTGTGCTCCGCATTTAAAGACACAGCTCACCACATGCAATTTGTTTTATAACTTGTGCTTTGCACTCACTTTATATAAGTTTTTTTGTAAAAGGGAAATGTAGAGCACTTGGAAAATACCAACAGGGAACATGCCCTGTGGTTTGCCTGAAATCCAAGCTGCCGTCACTTCCAAAACAGTGGGCTCTTGTTCTTACATCCAGAACACACAAATTATTACAGCGCGATCACATACTGCAATGGCAAGTTTTGCTTTTCTTGGCACCGGGCTCAATCCTGATTATTAGACCAGCAGGATATCAGCAAAATCTTTCCTTGACAAGTGGTTTCAGATACACTGCACTTCCCCAGGCCCATGTTTCGGAAGCCCCTCAAATCCCACAGCATCCCCTTGTGCGAAGGGATCTCAGCCAGGACGACCAAAGCAGCAGCTCAGCACAGTCCACATCCGTGGCTGTTTCCAGTTTTAGTTAGACCTATCTTGCATTAATTAATCCTTGGCACTAAATGCTGCAGCCTCTGAAGCAAGCGGCTGGCAAGTAATTTAAGTGATCTAATTAATATATGTCTCATCAACAACGCAAAGGGAATTATTTTTCAAAACCTCTAAAAAACCCACACCAGCACATGGAGGCACATGCACGCAGACACTGACACGGGTGTCAAGCAGCCAGGGCAGGCACCATCTCTTCTCCTCTGTCTTGCCCAGAGGAGAAGAGCTCCAGTGGGTTCCCACACCATGGCGGGGTGAGACTTCTCATGCAAACACCTCTCTTTTCTTCCAGCATCGATGTACACTGAAATACAGCGGGAGCGACCAGACGGTGGGAATATCCTGACTCACCCAGACTACCTAGATGGAAACCCAGACCTCATCAAACCTAAAAAGCTCCTAAATCCTGTCAAAGCCTCAAAGAGCCACCAAGAGCTGCACAGAGAACTACTGATGAACCACAAAAGGTAAGAGGAGGTCGCAGCCTGTCGCTGGAGTGGTCCGAGAGATGCTGAGCCATCGGAGCTCAGCAGCTGAGGCACAAGTGCCAGTGACAGCCTGCCAGCTGGAAGGGCACAATAAATCCCTTCACCTGCAAACAAACACAGTATAAAACTTGCTGTAGCTCTTTCCTCCTTTATCTGACGTGACAGTTTCTTTTAAAACAGAAGTAGAATGAAAAGGCCCCTGCTCTGCCATCCTGAAGCATCGGCTAGCACTTTTCAAAGCTACTTGCTGTTTCCACCCACCTCGAGCCACAAGTGCCAGAAGATGCGAGGCATCCCTACAGTCCCTTTCTTGGTGTCCCACGCATATTTTCTCCCTGGTCCTGTTTTTTTCTCTCTCCATCACTGATTTGCCAAGTCCCCAGCAACGTACAGCATTCCTGTGTGTTTTAAGGTCAACCCAGGGGCAGTAAGAGGTGCAGGCTGGATGAAGCCATTGAAAGCTCGAAGAGCACCAAGGTGAGATCATCTGTACAAGGAGAAGGCTCTGTCTCCCTAAAAATCAAATGGGTAAAGATAGGCTAGAATTCACATTCCTGAATTCCTATCCCATCACCCCAATTTAACTCTTTGGGGGTACAGATACAACATCAGGAAAATGACACGAGTGACTGAGAACCTGTAACTGCATCATTCCTTTGCAGCAACTGTCTGAACATCAGTATAATAAAAGCATATTCAGTCCAGAGGCTTTTAAGCACAGCAAGAAATCTGCTGGCTTTATATTGACATTTTCTGAACACCCTGAAATACACCGACACAATAGTACTTTGGCTGTCTAATTAAAAGGAGCACAGCCTCTGTTCAAAAGGACTACAGTCATCAGGAGAACCAGGCACATCTATTAATTCAGCAAACAATCAAGCCTGCCAGAGGGGTGCATTAATCAATACTGGCACTGGCTGGGCTTGGGTTTGATTTGATTTTCCCAGAATCAGAAGAATTACAGGAACCATACCCAAGCCATTCTCCGGCATCAAGGCAGAGGTAACTATACCAGCCATATATTTTTGAAACTCCCTGGCTTGAGAGTGACCATATGCTGCCTGGTGATACTGCCCAGTTTAAAGGCTCACCCACCAGCATTGGCTTTGCTCTTACAGAACGTTATTCCAGTCTAACCATAATGGAACAAAGAATCAAGAAATCTCTGCGACGGAGGTAGTAGAGACAAACAGAGGCAGATGGGGTACAGACCCCAGGGCATCAGACTGAGCTGAACTTCAAATTGGCAAACAAAAAGTCATCACTTTGTATTCTAGTTCTGTGCCTGCCACCATGTTACATCCACATGTGCCATCAGATACCGGCAGGAGGCAGCTCCACTGCAGCCGTCCTGCATCTCCTGACCCCTCTCCTTATAGTCCTGTACATCTCACACATCAGTTTAAACCTGCTTTGGCTCTAGCCTCCCAAATACGTGAAACAAATCCTACTGCAAACACCATTGCTGGTTTCTTGTCACTCTTGAATCCACCAGTTTTGCTTCCTGCTACGTGTTACTATAGAGGGAGAGGGGAGAGAGAAGGATCTACGACTTGCTCCTGTTTCTGCTTTGCTGTTTTTACCCCTTAAGCAGCAGGGAGAAGCAACTCAAATCAGCAGCTTGTGCAACAAAACCCTTATCTTAGTCAACACCTCTGGGTACTAACAACACAGGCTGATTAAATCAAAGAGTAGTAACGAATCCGTAGGCAACATTGCAAGCTGTGTCCCCAGCAAGCCAAGGCAGGTTTGCCTTCTCTCAAGCCTTGGGAAAAGCATTTCTGCAGTATCCAAGTTCTTCCTGCCTTGAAAAACCATCATGAAAGCTCTGGGGCCAATGCTACGCTACCTTCACTGATGTTGCCATGAACTTTGTCCTGTCATAAAACAAAAAAAGAAATCACAATAGGAAGCATCGTTAAACGTGGCACTGGAAGATGCAAGCACTGGTCCCCAGCCATGTTGTGACAGTGCAGAGGTTTGCTGCATCTGGGGAGCGCTTCCCTCTCCTGCCTGCCAGTTCAGTTTCTCATGATGTGAGATACCACCTCAGTGCCTGCCACCTTGCCAAAAAAGCTCCATAGTCCACAGGGTTTGATGTTTCTGCTTTCAAACAACCTTAGCAGAAACCAGCCAGCCTTTGGTCAACAGAAACCTCTGGGTGCTGAGAAGGAGCTTTGCATTAATCGCTCACCCCAACGCACTGTGCCCTAGGCAGGCCCTTAGCACAGACATGGGGAGGTCCCGTCCTCGCCTCAAAACAGACCTTCACCCACAGGAACACCGAACACCCTACATTTTGCAATGGGACTTGTAAATACTCTCAGCCCACTCATTTAAACGAGCGTTAAACCCAGCCCACAGAAGTGGTCAGGCCCCACTCCTTCCCCGTGTGTGACAGCTACAAGGTCTTCAACTCCTTCTCCTCAAAAATACAGCTTCAGCCAACTACTTCTAGTCCTGTATTGTCTTGCAAGATTACTTACGTTCCAGCTGCTGTTGCAGAAGATAGCCTGCATAAATGTGGCCTTGACCACTTCTTAATAATCTGTTCTTCAGCAACATGAAACTCTGTGCAGCTGCAATAAAGTCTCCCCTAAATTCAGCAAATATTTGACTTCCCAGCAGCTTCAGGTTTTGTGTCTCCCTGGCTCGGGCTCAGCGGGGCAGGGAGTCACTGCTTTTAGTGATTTAAGCCAAGAAGCTGATGGATTTTATGAAGGATTTTATGATGGATTTTATGAATGTTCCACATTCACCCACAGCCCTACACATCTGTAACTACTCCCATGCTTCCAGCGGGGCAGAAGCTGGTGGGAAGGTGACCAGTGTCAGCTGCAGGAGGTAAATCTTAGTGTCTAAATTCAGGCATGGCAATATTCAAAGTGTCAGTTTCTGAAATTTGTTTGGAGAACTTCTTCCAGCTCTTTACCATGTATTTACACTTTTCCTGCACGTCCTTGCCATGTCTCCTTTCCCGTGATCCCACCGCTCACAGAACAGGGCTTGGAGCAGCCCCGCTTCACCTGAGATGCTTCGAGCGGCTGAAGGGGAGCCAGGTACCTGCTCCATCGGGAAACACTCTGGCTTCCAGGAGAAAAGGACACTTCATTTTGGCCTCTGGACCCAAACTTTCCATGTCAACAGGGGGGTCACTAGCCCTCAGCTCTGAACCAAAGCTGGGATGCAACTGGGAGGAAAGGCACTGCCAGGACAATTATTGCAGATCAATGACTACCCCTGCTGGCGGAAAAAAAATCGTCGTTATTTAAAATGCCCTCAACGCAGCTGAACCTTTCACTGACATAATTAAAACTAGTAAGAGCAGGAGCCAACAGAAGGGCCCATTTCCACACCCGACCCAGAAAGCTGGAGCACCTCAACGTGATGGGATTAGCACAACTTCCCGCACCACAAGCCCGCCAACGCTGTGCCCACCCGCGGCAGGCAGCCTAAGGCACCGTCCCAGCAGTAAGGTAACACCTTCAAAGCCTTGCGGATGGATTTGTGGACCAGGACTGGTTTGTGGACCAGGTTTCCCACATTTCTAATTAGGACCGAGAAGAGTTTTGGGGTTGCCAGGCTGGCAGTGGTTACACCCCAGGGTGTAGGTGCTCTGACCCTGATTTATCTGGTTTTTACCCACAGAGGTTTGGGCATGGAGAGCAAGCCAGAGCTGCAGCGGGTGCTCGAGCACCGACGGCGAAACCAGCTCATCAGACAGAAGAAGGAAGAGGAAGAGGCAAAGAAATTGCAGTCTCCTTTTGAAAAAGAGCTACAAAAGAGGCACCAGAGGCTGGATCAGGTAGAACTGAGTTTTCAGCCGTCCCTGGGTTATCCTAACCACCCCGCTCGAGGCACAGACCTCAGGGGAGATGGGTGGGCTGAGGCTCAACCCCAGGTATAGCATTGCTACCCCTCCATAAAACAGGAGCCACAGCACATCCTTCGCTGCTGCCCCATGCAGCTGCACCACCCTCATCCTCACAGTGGGCTCCACCTCACTTGTACCACCTTGCCCAGGGACCCCCCCCAAGCACCATTGGCCCTGGGTCTCCTCTGGGTCCCACGTGGTGTCCTTGGCATGTGCTTTCCAGTTCAAAGCACCCCAAATAGCAGGGGGGGGGCTGTTGCAGCACCCACCACAGGGGTGCTCAGGACCCTGGGGTGCGGGATGAGAGGCTGCAGAAGTGCTGGAAAGTGCAAACACTGCTGCAATCACACCCAAGCTGCTTTTGGGAGCAGTTCCTGGCATGTACCCTGGCCAAAAATATGCCTGGGAAAAGCAATATTCAGCACGGGTGCTTGTCGGCAGCACAGCCATGCCCCAGGTGCTCTGCGCCTGCCCTCTTACCCAAACCAGTGCAAGCAGCAAGCAAGCTTGTTGCCACTGAAAATAAAGTCATTCCCTGTCCTACTTGCCAGTATTTACACTGTAAATGCATGAAACTAGTTTATTTAATTAATGACACAACAGCTCCCTTGCAATAACATCAGCCAAGCCGAGATCACTTGAAAATCGAAGCTCTCGGCGAAGAACCAGGAATATGAAACAAGGTGGTTTAGGGACAGATCCATAAAGATTTCACAGATAAATGTGATGCAGTACAACAACTTACCCTCCCTTAAACAATAACCTAATGCTGAGAGCTTTTCCCAGGCTCACAGGCCTCCTTTGCTGGGAAGGATTCAAACCTCCTCCATCCCAAGTCCTTTAGTACACACAGATAACAGTGACTCTTCTTTCTTACAGTTGGAGAAAGAGCAGGAGAAGCAGGAAGACCATGCACCAGAATTCATTAAAGTCAAGGAAAACTTGAGAAGAACATCGACAGTGACTGGGGACGAGAAAACAGCGTAGCTTCTGCCAGAACTCAATGGGGATCCTACCAAGGCCAGCGCTAACACAGACACGCTGACATCTCTGTACATGCTGGACATTCATGGCTGCATCATTGGGGCTACTTACGGTTATTAACGCTTGCTCCAGTAGAAGGCACAAAAAAGGTTTTCCCAGCCCAGGAAGGTATCACTGTGGGAAAGGTGCAGTATTCACCGAAGAAGTACTCACATGAGGAGATGCAGAGAGAAATGATGTTATTTTCCCCCCAGATTGTGGGTGCACGCTAACCTCCAGCTAACTCTTGGTTAACCCTAGAGACACAGTGACTGTTTAAGCCAGGGGAGTCTGTGGAGGCATGGTTTGGGGGACACCTGCTTCTTCCTAGAGGCAGGCTCGCCAGGCATAGCATGACCAGAGAGCAGCCGCAGCTCTGGAAAACCTCCTGGAAACCTGGCATGGTAAATAAAAGGGACAATCTGCGCATTACTGAGAACAGCCCAGGTGACCGTAATGGCTTTCCCAAGGGTCACTGGTATTGCACAAGTGCATGAGCCAAGCCTGGCCGAGGCTGTGTCCCATCAGGAAACCCGTACGATTAGAAAAATCACCCTCTGTGCCCATACCAATGCAGCACAGGTAAGTGCAACTGTTCTTCACGAGCACCTTTAAACTGCATTTCAAACCTGTTTGAAAATAGCTATTTAGGCAGTTGAATGCTAGGGCAGAAAACACATTGGACTGTACTGTCAGTGCCCTAAATGGGAGGCAAACGCTCTGTGCAGAAAGCAAAGGCTGGGTGTTTTCAGCATGGGTGTTCATGGAAGCGTGCAGGGACCAGGCAGCAGATCCCTGTGGATGTAGCAGACAGACAAACTGCTTCTTGCCCCTGGACTACTGAGCTTCAGCCCCTCACCCAGCAGCTGGACATGTGCTATCATAGGGACCCACAAAAAATGTCCTGTGATTGAGAGGTGGTGATACGGTAACGTCATCCTGGCGTCAGGCCACTATCCTGTTAACTGCCCTGCATGCAGCTGGAATCTGCAGGCACCAGGGGCTACAGGGCATGTAGGTAGTGATGCAAAACTATCCGTCAGTGCTTCTCATCCCCTTTTCCAGAGGTGAGAGCTGCCTCATTTCAGTTGCCACCTTGCAAAGCTAAAAATCTTCTTGCTGCCAGTATAGCAAAGCTGAGACATATAGTGCATTTGCACCACGTACGGACAGAGCCTACCACATTTATGGGGCACCCATGCCCTGAGGTGTTTGCATCTAGAGCTAAAATTGAGCCTTCAGGAATATCTCAGCTTCTTGCTTCTCACATCAGCCCTGATACAAAGCCTAAACAGCATAACTCACTGACCGTCTTTGAACACTGGCTCTTGAATGGCAAGCCTCAATGGACCTAGTCAGCAGGGAAGGTAATACGTGGTTAAACAATATCTACTATCCACATCTTCAGTGGATCCATATGTAAATTAAGGGAAACTGGGCATTTATCATGTATTTATTAAAAAGTTGCTAATCCATCCCCTCGTCTGCCTGGTCCAGTGGGGTGTTGCATTTCAGAGGGCTGTTGCTCGACTGGGCAGTTTGAGTAAAACACCTGAGCCACATCATGTGTCAAGAGCAGCGATACAGGTATGGGGCTTCCACAACAGATTGGACTATAAAAGCCCTTAACTCGGTTTCAGTCCTTGAGAGCTCCATCTCACAGCACTGCTTCTGTGGTCGTTTTTAAGCCCCTTGCCCATCATGCTTATTCAAAATGACTTTTTATTTCAGAAATCCAGTGCATACAGTCACTATGGGTCAAACAATATTTGAACAGAGATTTTATGCCCTTTCCAACTGGTAAGCTTTTCATGTAGGTTATGAGTACAACCATGAGAAAGAAGCAGCATTGACCATTTTTTCATGGAGGGAAAAAAAAACCACAACAAATTTCTCCAAGAAAAAAAGGTGTTGCTAAGGATGCTTGTACACAGCTGTAAAGAATGCTGTATGATACTCCATAGATAACATCGGTTTACATAACAAGCCAGAATTACTGTGCTGGGGTTTTGTGAGGGGTTATGGCACAGATTAAGTAACCTTGATCAAAGAGCTCAAAAAAATTCAGCAAATTAATTTGTAATTTCACCACAGATGGAAATGCACTCCAGGAGAGGCAATCTGTCGCTCCATATGCACCAGTGAAATCAGTGTTATCAGCTCACCCAGGCTGGGACGGGGGCATTTATGCAAGTCCTTGGGTGAGGGCCATCCAGTAAGGTCGGGGTAAGCCGAGTGTTCAGATCAGCAACGAAAAGGTTGAAAATATTTTTGCTGCGGTTTTCTTGAGTATGCAAATATTATCTGGGGGAAAAAAAAAAAAAAAAAAGAAAACCAAGGGGGCTCCCTTCAATGGGGGGTC
>NW_009621112.1:0-3877 GCF_000690535.1 Cariama cristata | reverse complement strand
GTGATTGCTAAGGGGTGTCTGGGTGATTTTCAGTGGGTGTCCAGAAGGGAAAGGGAGGGCCAGGTCCTACTGCCCTAACTCAGGCTGAGCTAATGGAGCCACAAGAAATCCTTCCAGCAGTGGGGAAACAACAGAAAGCCCTGACCCGGCTGCCCACTGGGACCCCACAGGCTGTGAGCCGGGACCAAGCCGCACGTCCGCACATCAACCCACCAAACCGGCCATAAGCAGCTGGCGCTGGCAGGTCCCAGGGAGCCGGGCTGGGCTGTAGCAGCCCCATGGCACACAGTGGGGCACACAACGTTTTGTCCCCAACAAGAGCTGCAGACTCCAGCCCTCCATGATGACATGTGGGAAATGATGCTTTTACCGTTCAAGCGTTGGCTTAAAAATCACAGCGTTTTCCAAAGCAGCTCTTCTCACCCCTGCGAACTGGTAACCACCCCCCGGCTGGGCTCAGACCCAGAGCCTGTACAACCTTCACCGTTGCTCTTGTGCTTCATGGTGCGGCAGCGTGGAGGTGGCACCCAAAAAAAGGTCAACGTAGGCATCACCAGGAAGATTTTGGTGTATCTTTGTGTCTCTTTCTTTTAAATTAATTCCTCCCTATGCCCCTAAAACACATTCCTGAATAAACATGGTATATCCAGATGATACAGATTACCAGAGTATTGATGGAAGATAATTTTTTGCACTGTGTATGTTGCCTATGTGGTATATAGTCCATATTCTGTGTTAGTGTTTATACATTGATATAAAAATATATGTCATGCAATTCTACTTAATTAACTCACACTGTTTAATGTGGACACTTCTGAAGAAATAAACTAAATGATGATTGTATATTTTGCTCTTTTCCACAAGGAACCAAAAAAGGTCCAAGGATGAAAGCAGACAACCACCAAATAAAGTGAATGAATATAAGTATCAGCAAAGTTTGATTGCAACTCCTTTGTCAGTGCTGTGTTAACTTACTCATCAACTAGCTGTTTTCATCCTCCTCACCCAGTGCTGTATCCATTGCTTATCCCAGACTTCATCTCAATTTGCTGAAAGTTTAAGAGCACAAAAATTGTGGAATCAGGCTTTGTGCACTGAAACTTCCCATAGGTTTGATTTCTAACTGGCCATGGATGCCCACCTGCCCAGCAGGGTAAGACCCACAAAGCCAAGGAAACGTGTTGCCCTTGGATTTAATTTAAAAACTCAGTTTTGAACTGAAAGTTAATGGTCACACTAGTGAGCTCATTTCATTATTTTTAAACATTTTTAAACTGTTTTAGCAGCAACCAAAGACCACAGATTAAATAAATCAGAAAAAGAGAGGATGCTTCACACATGCAGGTCACACACGCCATGCTCCCCAAGAGCCAGGACTAAAACTGCATGCAGCAAAGCAAACAAAAAAGACGTCTCTGTCTCATTAGCAATATCCTTAATGGCAGAGATGCCAACTTCCCGCTCAGAACAAGGCAGAGGCAGTGCTTGGATGTGTTTCTCTGACACCAGGTATCCGCTGGGCTTGCCACACTGGGAGGTACACAGCCTTCCCGACCCTCCGCACCCGGCGGCACTGCTGTGGGCAGACAGCTCATCATTAGGGATGAGGGCTTATTGACTAAGCCTTTTAGTCAGCTTTCCAAATCACCTTCCCACCTGTTGCAGCTTATAGTAACAGTTAACTTGTTATCCTACCACGGCGGGCTGCGTACTTCATTTCCCAGCACAAATCACACAAAGGGAAACGTCTTTGCCAGAGATCGTGGCCTTTGGTGAGACATGAGAGCAGAGGACTCAGGCAAGACTTCGTAAAATGCTTTATCAACCTTTCACAGCCCCAACCGGTGAGGTTTCGACAGGCTACGCCCCAAGACTGCTTACACTAATCACACACCTCCTTTCACATGTGGATGCCAAAGGCAGTCATTCATATTGTGACAGTTCCTTTTCTACAGTAAGAAACAACCGCTTCTGTTCTTTAAAGATGCGCTGCCTTTAGCTATGCACAAACTGCTCCATTCCCTGGATTTTTCTTACCTGGAGTTTTCAATACCAGCTTTGCAATTTATCCAGGTCATGCTGAGATCTCTTTTCCTATGCGCTCACTCCTGAAGTGCTCCTAGATAGTTTGCTGCAGTGGAATTTCCTGTCAGGGAACTCTTCTATTTTACTGCCTAATTTACTTCTTGTTATTGCCTCAGAAATGGCAAATTCTGGTTTTCTTCTCACTCTAGCAGTACCCTCAGACCGGCCCTGGCTGAACACCCCCTCTCAGGAACTCTCCTCTGCCTATCCTAGGTATTTCTCTGTATTTAGATCCTTTCCCAAAATTATCTAAAACTGCCGCAGACTGACCGGTTTTGTGTTGATAAAAGCATCATATGAAACTTGTGAGTCAGACATGATACCGGGTATATCCAGGCTTGTGGAAATGGGGAAGAATGCAAAAATTATCAGCAACCTAATAATTGTGGTGTGTTCCAACACACCAAGACCACATGCTCTTGTGGGTTTTGTTGGTTTGCACCACAGCCTGTGAGATGTGCAGGCACCCCATGGGCACGTGGAGCCGAGGTGTATGAGAACGCTGCCGGGTGTGCAGCCCCGGTGGCACTCCAGCCCAGACTTCACTAACGCAGACTGGCAATGACCTACCCAGGCAGCACCCAAGCCTGCCCGAATATAAGCCTTCACAGACATCAGGTTGCAAACAGGTTCAGCGACAGGTTTTTTCCAACCTGTCATCCCTTGCCCTTCCTTTGGGAGACCACGAGCTGAATTGCAAATAGCACTCAAGAAGCACAAGGCCGAGTGCTTCTGACTCCAGCAGAAGAAAATAGCAGAGCAAATAGAGAAAGCCCATGGATAACTTCAGAAAGATGCTACAGCCTCCCAAGCGCTGGCAACCCCAAGTCACCGTAGGATGTGATGCTGCACAGTACGGACTGGAATACCAAGCAGCACGTCCATAGCACACCCTACTGCTCTGGCAGGGTGACCCAGCCACACAGCACCTTTAATCCACCAGACTCATCCCTAACACACAATCCACTGCCCGTGAGCACACTCATTGCATTACAGTCAGCTGTTCTGATTTACTGTTGCTCCTCATGGCTGCTGGGCTTAGTTCACTCAGGCTCAAGCTTAAAAGCATAGTTATGCAAAACTACACCTGATTTCCCATCCTTTGTTTAACTTCCCATGTTAAAGCAGCTCTACAGTACGGTGAATCCCACCTGTTTCACTTCCTTCCCTGACAAAGCAGTTTCCAGTGAGAGACAAGCAGATCTGAAGCAGCAGCCCAGACCCATCGCTGACTTGATAGCAGGAGGGACTCCTCTCCTGTCAGGCTCATTCTGATGTAGCCAGGGGTTGTGAGTCGCCAGCTCCTGCCCACTACACACCAGGACAGACCACAGCAGGGACAGATGCGGGATCACAGGAGATGAAGGCAGCACGTACCCCACGGCAATGTCTCTCTGCCCCCCCGCGAGGCACATCCCCGGTCTCCTGACTTGCACCCCAAACTGTGGGAAGGGCTGAAGGTAGTGCCAGAACTGAGCTGGGAAAACCTTGAGCAAGGCAAATCCACAGGTAAGGAGCAGTGAGAGCCCAAAGGGTGCTCTCCCCTATACTGAGCAGACTACCAAAAAAAAAAAAAAAATTTCAAATAGTAGCAGAAGGGCAGGGTGTCACTTCAGTGACAGAGCTGGAAGTGCAGTCTCCAATGCACAAATAGCCTGAAGTGAGATCAGAAAAACTGCATTTTTTTTTTTATTTTAACGCAGAGGCTCCAGCCCTTTTGGCACCGGGAGCAGTAAGATTTTACGCCTAACGAGTGGACAGGCCGCGGCCTGCAGAGCTGAGCGCCGGCACG
>NW_009621111.1:82978-85699 GCF_000690535.1 Cariama cristata | reverse complement strand
CAATTTTACTATCAAAACATTTTCTTTTTTTTCCTTTCAGATATGGGCAAAATATTTAAGAAATCGTAACTGAAATGCCCCTCACACTTTCATGTTGTCAAAAGAGTCAATGGCATAGCCCTTACATTTCAAGCTACAATAACAACTGTTTATAGAGTTAAAAAAAAAGAATAATTTTTTTTATCTGCTGCCCTCTGATTTTGAAGCCCACTGACAAAAATATCTAATTATTATATTTACATGTTGATATTTAACCTGGAAAAGTAACCCATGTGGCCATCTGGCACGCTGTTGATCACTCCCACTGCTCTTCCAACTCTTGCTGAAATCACCAGGAGTCCTGCCTACACAAAAAATACAGGCTAGGGCCCTGATATTTATTTGAATGAGGAACACTTGAAATTTTCATTCAAATGTCATGATTTACTCTTATGCAATCATGACATTGTTGCAAGCATCCCACAATGATAATATAGATGTGAATTATCTTTACTTGCAATTGAATTTATTTGCTATTGAATTATCTTTTTTTTGAGTCTAGCATACAATAAAGGTGTTTTTAAGGAAGGACAGAATTTTCCTTTTGAACAACAGTTTTCATGTTCAACTAATTACAGACTGCTGAGAGTTGAAGCTTTAAGACTCCTCCAAATAAGCATAACACCAACATAAGGATCATAAGAGCTGGCAACGGCAAATACTCTTAAATGAAGGCTTCACCAAAGCCTCTTTTAATACTGAAAGAATTTTGTCTGTTCTCACATACTAAAGCAAATCTTTCCTCTCAGTCTGGGTTCAAACTTTTTCACTAGAGGCCGAGTACACGAACACTTGGGAGGAGTGCGTATCATTGCAAAGAGGCGATTGTCATGTCAAGGAAGTATTCTGAACCAGGGGTTGAAAGCTTTGTTCCATGCTGAATACCTTTAGAAAAGTAGGAGAGACTATCACTGCTGGTAAAATACAGAACTTTGGTTAAAAATGATGGTGAAGGACTTATTAATTATATTGTTATGGCTTACATAGTAAGGGGTTTGTCTAAACACATACACCTGAAAGCAAAATTGTATTTCTTGACCTGACGAAAGTGGCTCACAATTAAAATTCAAGTTTGTGCCCTCCAACCCCAAAAAGGTTTTGAGACTACCAAAAAAAAAAAAAGCCTGTGATAAAAAAGAGGGCACTGCTGTGGCTACGAGAGTTGTAGATGTAGCTCTGAGCAGGAATAAGGTGATGTGTTACCCCAGGATTCAGTTTTAGCAGGCTCCTTACTACAGTATTGATTCCAGTTTTTGTGTCTACATTTTAGAAAGGATGTTGGAAAATTGGAAAGTGTTCAGAAAAGAGTTACAAGAATGATTTCAGGTCTGGAAAATATCCTTTGTAGTGAATGACTAATGAAACTCCATCCACTTACTTTTTCCAAGGGAAGTTTTTCCACGACTTTGTCATAGCCTACAAGTTGCTACATGGGGAAGAGTTATTACATCTTGCAGAAAAGGACATTAAAAGACAGAAAGCCAAAGCTACACAAAAGTTAAATGAGAAACAAGGCTGAGGCTGGTAACCCTGATGGCAATGAAATGCTGGCATAGTTTTCAGATGTGGTGGAATCACCACTACTGGGGTCTTTTTTAATCAAGCTAAATATCTAACAGGGATACTCTAGTTCAAGTAGGCTTATTGTCCAGAGGCAGACATTACTTAATGAGGTTCACTGTCTATATTACAGAAAAGGCAAGATTAGATAAATATAATAATAGCAAAATTGAAATATAGGAATTTATCTCATTAACCTCAATTAACCCTCTCCTTATAATTTCCTTTTTCAATGATCCCTGTGAAAAACGTGACAACAGTCAAGTTTCTCGAGCACTGTGCTTGCAGCCTCTCATGCTGCAACCAGCTTTGTCTCATTATTTCCTTGGTACTCTGTCTCTAGCCCCTCTCTTGCCTTTCAGACTCAGATTGCAAGTCTTCCTGGGCTGCAAACCAGCTTTCCCTTCTGTACAGCCTCTCACGCAACCATGCTCCGACCCATGGCTCCAGGAACTGGGGTTGGTGGGCACTATTGTAGCATATACAGATAAATAACCTTTTGAATGGCGATTTCAAATATATTGGTATGATTTCAAATATTATGGCATTTCAAATATTATGGTACGATCACATGTGATGAACAGGAGTCCATTTACTCATTGAATTTTAAAATGCAACATCAATACCATTTTTGAAAAAAACCCCAACAACTTAAAAACACAAATGGAATTATTTTTCTTTTACTCTCAGGAGTAAAACTCTAATTTTGGTTTATTTCTAAGAGCTGAGATTTATATTAGCCAAACGCATTTGGAGGCGGGAAAGGCACTCAGCTTTCTGGCACCCTACCTACAGTCGTTGTGTAAGAGCATGATTAATTCATTAATAAAGCATAGCTTGTCAAGGGGTAGCACTGAAAATACTACATATTAAGAGCATCAACTGATCAACATGCTGCATGGAGAAGCCTCTGCCAGTGTGCCAGAGCAAGCACCATAACAGAGCTGGCTGCAACCAAAATAGAGAGTAAAAATAAATTAAAAAAAAAATCTTCACATTCGCTTCAGAAGAGCTCTCAGGCTCTGTGTTCAAGGCAGGGGGCAGAGGGTATACTGCTTGTGTAATAATAACAGCTTTGGCTAACGAAAAAGTCACTCCAGCAAAAATTGCTGAGCAGAGTCT
>NW_009621111.1:61245-82947 GCF_000690535.1 Cariama cristata | reverse complement strand
TCCTGCTGAGTAGAAGGAAAAAGCACCGACTGGAAACAGCGGGATTTGGGGCAGGCCAGAACAATTTACACTGGTATTCAGTAGTTAACATTAAGCACATAAGGTCACTTATTAACAACATATAGGTTTTAACAACTCCTGACTGCAGGGAGGTGTGTTACTCATATGACCGCACCATGCCTCCCCTCTTCTTCAAAGAGCGATCAAAGAGCAGAGATTCCAAATTGTGAAGCAATTTTTTCCAACGGGAGCATCTGGGTCGTTGGCACGTTTCACCGTGTGTTACACTGCAGCTCAGGAATTGCGTCCAGGTCTGCCACATGGTTGGGTTTGTGATGGACAGGCCAAGCTGCTCCGGCTTCCCAGCTGCTCGCCCCCTTCCACTCATTATCCAGCCTCAAGCACTAATGCCCTTGGCATCAATTTGCGAAGGGGTCCTCCACAAGCACCACGTGAGCTCCCTGTGCCGAGAGGGTTGTGATGGGGAAAAGAAAATGGATGTCTGCTTTCTTCCATATCTAATTTGTTTTGCATACATTTGCATGCTGGCCATAGACCCATTCACATTACGGATCCCATTTGTGAGTTGCGGAGCATTTGCCAGTCAAAGCTGGCGAGTCTGCATGTGTGTCTGTGTGGAGGGAAATCCAGGATCCTAGATTATGCAATATAAATTACATGTAAAAATAGAAAGAAGAAGAAGAAGGAAAAAAAAAAAAGGCAGTAGCCACAATTGTGTGTGTGTGAATGAAGGGCACAAAGAATCTCTGCACCTTTTAAGACGGCTGGAGGCACATGGAGATAAATTCAGGAGGGGGTGGGAGGAGACCACAGGCGCAAGCCATTTCTGAACACTGATTACATGGGTAAATTGTTTGTTCCAGTGTATCACAAAGAGAAGGAGCATTATTTTTCATGCCACAGCTGTTTTGAATAAGAATAGGAATAAACTTAACTATCCTCCTCATGTTACTTACCACTAATTATGGCATATATTTACATCTATAAAACAGTGAAATTTTGGGGGACATAATTTAATGCCGCTTTATTGTGTAGATTCCTTTATTTCCATTCCACATTTGAATTTCAAAAATGTTTAGGACTTCAAAGCATCTTTAAAAGCTTGCCCTAATTATAATATGCATTACTTTCTAAAACTCCTAGTTTGCATTGCAGATTCCTGCAAATAGAGGCATTCATTTTAAACATCAATTAATATCATCCATGCATCTTCAGATGAGTTTGGGTCTTTATTTCAGAGTTGCACTGAGCTCTGACTAAGCCTTCCTCAGTTTGAAGAATAGTTCAAGCTACTGCAAACATTTAAGATTAAGCCAGTGGATCAGCTCAGCAGAAAACCCGACAGCCCAATATGAATTTATATCAGCTGTGTTCTTCCTGTGTCAGTAGTTAGAAAACATCCCTCCTCCTTTCAGACATATTTACTTCCTATATCTGTCCCTGTAGCTGCAGAAGTCAGAGTTCAGGCTGGCACAGAGTGTTTGGCAGTGTCAGAGACACAAAATCCATGGCCACGTTATTGCAGGATGCGCTTATACCAGCACTAAGGATCCCAACGGAGCCACGGACCACTGCACGGTACTGTAGGTTACACAGAAAAATCATGCAAAAAAGAGAATCCCTGCCTCAGACTTTGCGATTGGGAGTTGAGGCAAAACATGGGAGAGAAATAACTTGTTAAACCAGAAGAATTTAGTCTAGGCCGCAGGGGATAGATACGCACTGCTGAATCAACGTTAAAGGTGCTCCTAGCAGTGAACAGTATTTGCTGGAGGAACTGGCGCTAGCCAGGGGCAGGTTCCAGAGCTAGCAAAGCCAGCAGGGCCATAGGGGGAGAAACAGAGTTGTGCCTTCCCAGCGCAACCCCCTTGCTGGAGTCAGTGGGGAAGTATGTGATCATAACAGCAGGGTCAAAACGAGGGTGTTTTAAGAGCTGTGGCTGAGAGATACCGGATTCAAAAGGGAGGTGGTGTGAGTGGGACAGACGTGCCATCAACCTCCTGCAAGAGAAGTGGAGAGCAGGAGAGGCAGAGCACTGGGCAATCAGCACTGCGGGTCAAGAAGGCAAGGCCAGCAATAATTTTGGGGGTAAAGCTGGAGGTGCAATCTATCATTTAGTTTGACCTCTTTCAGGAGGCCTAACTGCATTATTTAGTATTAGATAATTTAAGACGTGAGTAATCAGTCGGGGTAGCGTTAGATATCAATATGAGCAGAACTTCAACCAATAAAAGAAACCAATAGAGGCAACGTGTTGACTTAGCTTTCAGATACGCTAACCAGAACTTCAAAGACCAGAAAAGTTTGGGGCTTTTCTCAAGTCACAAAAGCAGTTTAAGTACAAACTAACCAACAGGTATGTTGACCTTACTCAGATTCAGATTAGATGGTATGAATCATACCCGATTGTTTTACATAGATTGGGTTTATTTTGCTAGTGAGTAAGGTAACAGAAGTAGGATTGTGCACTCAACCTGCACCCAGGGAAAGGTTTCATCTGCAGATATTCTGCAGCCTTGTCTGAATTCCATGTCAGTGTTCTAGGAAATAACTTTTACATTCATTTAAGAACATTTATTTTTGTTTTCATTTTATATCCCTGTAATCTCCGGTTTCATATCACTGTCACACAAATTTCCTGTGCCATATCGTTAGTACGTTGTTCCTTATTTACTCATTCTACTGAGCGCACAACATACCAAGTAAAGCTCCTTCTAGGTATTACTGTAAAAGCCTGTCTCTGGGGTGACTTCTCTGAACTCTCGGGCTCCCAGTGACTACCTGGGATAAACAGAAGAAAAGGGTCGCTGCATTCAAGGTGCAAGACAAGGACCAGGAAATTGCTTTGCAGGGCTGTAAGGTTCGTTGTTTGAGGTGGTATAAAAGGAGAAGTCTCTTCCTTATACCTCCTGCACTTTAGGTAGGAAAAGGACTAAAAGTGTGACGCCCAGATGTGTCACCAGGACTGAGGCCAGAAGCTCATCCATTCCCAGCATCAGGCTGTATTCCACAGGAGATACAATCTGTATGAACCAATAAAACTCTGCAAAGCAAAGCAACACTTTGCTTTGTACTCCATACCTGTGATGCTTTGCAAAGTCAACCCCACAATTGCCAAATGTCTTCTTGCAAGATCTCAGACCTTTCCCTCCCAGTTTTTTGTAACCAAACCCTACTGCCTTTATCACAGGGAAAACCATGTTGCTGAGAAGCCTCAAGTAGAAGTAAATGGGAAAGAGCAAGAGGAGTACTCTTTCCAGCTACCAAAGCTAAGCTGCTTTCTGCTTTAGTCATCCTCAATGCAAGTGCTCGTCTCTGGTCTTCCTGTTTCCCATCTTTCCTTTCCACACTAGATTTAATGTCTAAACAAAATACCCTTTGTGCTGCCTCCAGCAACATGCCAACTTCTCTTTAGATCTGTTTACAGGCTCACCATCCCTTCTGGCATCAAATCCTCACCTTTGCTTTCAGGCTTCCACATGCCATGACACTCTCCTGCTTTCCTTCTCTGGTTTCCCTTGACTTCTTTCACTCATAGTCCCAGGTTTTCTTTTGTTGATTCGCCTTACAGTGCATTCTCACCTGTATCTATTTGCCCAACACAAATTCATGTTCCTCTTTTACTCACATTACAATCAATTTCCACCAAAATGTGGACTGTCACTGGACACTGATGCTAGGATGCACTAGCTTACAGCACTGAGCAAACTATCAATAGTTAAATGATAATGAAGGGAAAAGACAACAGAAAGGATGGGACGGGGGAAACGGCTAAATAAAGAGTCAGATAGAGTATTATGAGTAAGCAATAACCACACAACATGAACAGAACTTGGGAGAATTTGAACTTTCAGAGTAGGAGGAGGTAGCAGATGATAAGAAGAGAGTGGATACTGATTCAGAAGTGGATACTTAATTTAAAAGAAAAGGACAAGAATGCAAAAATGAATCTATTTTCATATTAATAAACTTGAAGTTGCTATTAGAGTCAAAAACATGGTCAGCAATCTTTGCCAGCTTTACACTGGTAATATATGACTGTTTAGAATGGTTTCTCAACACTCCCCATAAAAATGAGAACAGCCTCCTTTTTTCTGAAGAAATGTCCTATTGGGGGTGAAAGAAGTTAAGGACAGTGAACTGGCAGTTTAGGATCTAATTCTCATGACTAATTACACAGCCATCTTCTGTTTTTCCTATACATATTTTTTTTTCCTATTTCCTTTTTTTTTTTTTTCCCCCTATTTCCCCGGTAACTAGTGATAGGACAAGAGGAAACGGTCTCAAGTTGCGCCAGGGGAGGTTGAGGCTGGACATTAGAAAGAACTTCTTCACTGTTAGAATCATTAAGCATTGGAATGGGCTCCCCAGGGAGGCGGTGGAGTCACCATCCCTGGAGGTGTTCAAAAAACATTTAGATGTGGCGCTTTGCGACATGGTTTAGCGGGCATGGTGGCATCGGGTATACGGTTGGACTTGATGATCTTTGAGGTCTCTTCCAATCAAAATGATTCTATGATTCTATATTTCTAGGTGGGGGGCACTGGCGTGAAGTTTATTCATTGTGACTCTCGCTATACCCAAATTCTGCCCCTGGCACCTTCCCTCTGCCTCACTCACTCAATGAGAGAAAATCCACTGGCCTGTTTTAAGGTCATGGCTCAGGAAGACATTCTCACCACATATATAATGTATAACTCAAAAGGATGTTAGCACTGTCTTTTTTTTAATCTCTAAGTTAATACAACACAAAATTGTATTAAAAGACCATTACGTTGGAAGGCACAGTGAGGTTAGGAGATGTTGGATTGAAGTTGCCTGCACATCCTGACTGCTGAACTGCATCATGATACAGTTTTTAGCTACATGACCGCACACTCGCCCTCTGAGCATCTACACAGTATTTCTTTGTCTTCATTATTCAGTGTGGCCCAGTCTCTGTTTCCTGCACACTACTCAAAACTTGTGCTGAACACAGAATTATTAATTTTATAAAGGTTTTCTTCATGGCATTATCTTGATTCTTTACAAAGAGCCATGAGCTTCATTTCTCAGTGACCACCTGAGGTAAAGGGACGGTATCACCCCCATATCACAAATGGCGAACTGAGGCAAGAGCGTTAAAGGTGTGCACTGTTTGTGGGAGATCAAGCAGAGAAGGCTGACACTTGAATTTTCAAAGTCGTGAGTACAACACAGACCTTAATGATCCAAAGAATATCTCTCCTGGCTTCAGATACATCTTTGAGCATTCAGCATGCCTGAAAATCAGTTTCCACATCGAGAAAATGCAGAACATAAAATACATCCACGACCATACCCCAAATCTCCGCTGCTTCCATGTCTAATATAAAGTCTGAGGCTTGTCATTCTCTGTGGGAACTGAGAACAGGCAAGTGAGGTGACATTCATTTTTGCCAGCAGGTTTCACAAGTATTTATTATGCAAAGTGAATTGGTAAGATGATGGTCCTCAGTTCAAGCCCAAGTTTTGCAAGGAAATGTATTTAGTGGTCAGAGACCCTTAAGCTCCAAGTTCTATTTCTCTGCAGCCAGATTTCTTCTGCCCTTATGCTTGTCCTCTTCCCACCTCTCACAGACCTGTTTCTGCTGCGTGCCTCCATCCCTGTGTTTCCCCCAAGGCTCCTCATCCCAAATGCTCCCTCTTCCCACTGCCTCCCTCTTTTTGACCCTACACTCTCACCTACCTTTTCCAGGTGCCTGCTGTGTTTCCACTCCCAGTTCTCTGCTGCCTCCTGTTCCTGCCCACTTTGCTCAGCCAGCCCTCAAATGCTTGGTTTACAGTTCCCATGTCCAGTTTTAAGCCCCATGAATTTCTCAATGGAATTCTTCTGCAGTCCAGCACAGCTCCTGCTCAGTGGTTTACCCCCTCTACACCCAGATTTGAGAAAAGAGAGTCTCCTTCATTCCCAGTTTCCAGTTCCAAATCTGGTGCCACAGAGTCTTGGCAAGATATGAAGTCTGGGGTATGTACAGGGTGGAGAGTATTTCAGGTCACAAAGATAAACTTTAACTGAAAGCAATAAACACCAGGAAATCTGATCATAAGCAGTGATTCCAGATCAACTTTTTCTGGTTTCAGCCTCAACCTGCCCACTCTGTAATTAAACCCTGAATATGCCCCTTTCACTTAGGTTTTAAAAGATGAATTTGAAATGTTTAGATGATAACTTGCTATGAAAAGGAGCATACCACAAAAAATACCCCAACAAATGAATGAGTAGAAAAAACTTTAGTGTAAGCATAAGGTCCACCCTGGAGATTTGATGATCCTTTCGGATGAACCTTTAGCATTGCTAACATGAGATTTTGTAAATACCGTAAGAAAAATCTGACAAATCAATAAAATTTACCACAACTAGAGCAATATGCAACATCTCGGCCTTCCATTCAAATTCTTTTTTCACTCTTGCTCACAACTTGTATGAACAGATATAACTTTTGGAGCAGAGTCCCATGGCTGACTAACAAAAAGGCAAGGGGAAAGCAGATGTCCTCTAGCAACCAAAAAATGTTTAAGAAAAACCCTGGAACCCTCGAGGCTCACAGTCATCCTGCTGCACACTCGGTTCAAATCCTACTTGGTCCTATCTGCTTAAGTGTGGACTGACTGCAGGGCTGATACTTGTACTGTTTGCATTTGGCAAGAGTTCAACATTTGAAACACTAAAAAGCATCCTCCATTTCTGCAGCTTCCCCGATTTTTCCTGGACCACTAGATGGCAGTTCCCCATTTCCAAACGAGGGCTCTCGTTACCTGTTCGCTCCTGCCCAGCAGCTGTGTCAAGCACAGTTGAGGCACGCATCTGCCTTTGCATGTCGTCTGCAACACAGACTTCTTGTGGAGCTGTCAACAAGAGTGGCTCTGGGCCAGCGTCCTACCTGAAGGATATACAGCTTTGCACTTTTAAATGACAACAGAAGAAATTTCCATGAGCACCCCGAAGGGTGCTAAATACTAAACACAGGCCCTATCGACAAGAGAGGTTCTCCATGCCATGTCTTACTCACCCAGAATTTTACGAGGAAGAAAGCATTTTGGGGCCCCTTCCCAAACAGTTCCTTTAGACCGCCCTTCTTTTCAGGAAACTTGTCATAAATCTGACGAATGTCCACCGATTCAAGCAACGGGTCACTGTAAGAATGGTTAGCGTGTCCAATGTGTACGAAGAGGTGTTTATTGTACTGCAAGAAAGAAACAGGAAAATCAGTGCTGTAAAAAAAGAACAGAGGTTTATTATGGTACGGGTCTGCGTGTGCTCCTGCGGAGGGTAGCGCGCTTCAATGGATTAAATGACTTGCACATTACTCTTGGGACTATGATTTTCTGCAGTATGATTTCCATGAACGACTTCAGTGATTGTGTCATAGCCCCTTGTGAACAAAAGTCAACATCAAAAAACCTGTGTCCCTACTGCAAACCACAAAACATGGTCGTCTTCAAGGGAGTAATTTACATTGAAAGACCCAGTGGCAGCACTGTGATAAAGAGCCCTTCACAGAGCATAATAAGATGAATATGCTCACGAGGAAAGCCTATTTCTGCCTCTTTAAACCATGCCTTTTAATGTCCCGTGTCCTCAGAGCCTGAATTTCTGCTAGTGACACAGAGCCCACACATATACACCTTCTGTTTGTCTATTAAAAAACCCCAAACCTCTATCTGTAGCATATGCTAATGTCACTTAACTAAGAGATGGAAGGGATTTTCTTTTAACTCCAGAACGACAATAATGAGGAGGCCAGTTACTCTGTGTCGTTGTTACTATAGAAGTGGTCCTCATTGTATGTCCTCCCGTATTTTGATCCATGTAATATTAAAGAGCCAAACTTTGACCACTTCCCTCGGGAGCTAGCTGTATAGATGACCATCTCTGCCAAAACACATTCAGTTTCCACTTCCTATTTCTTAACTTCATCCCATCGCACCTCAGCAACCCCTTTCCTGCCTGGGGGAAATCCTTGGGCCCGTGAAGTCCACAGCAGCCCCCTATTGAGTCCAACATGGGTCTTTTAGGGGCTGCCATTTCTCCAAGGCGAGAGCACCTTTCAGCACCTGAAATGAAAGAGGAAGGATGAACCCCGAAGACCCTGCGCCAGTCAATCAGCAGCTCACGGTGTCATGCGAGCAAAGTAAAGGAGCTCAAGAGTGGCAGGATTAAACATTGGGGGTTTTAATCATGCAGATCACAAAACATTTTGCTAACTCAATTAAAGGAAAGCTGATATGCAGTCAACGAACACTAGAAAACCCTGTCATATTGAACAGATGCTGTATATATGAGGGGCAATTCCCAAAAGCTAAGCGCAAATAAAATATTTAAAACCCCAAAGCAGACTTCATTTAAGCTATTTTGCTTAAAATATACCTGCCGAATGAACAAATTGAAATGACGAATCTAAATTAATTGGACGTCCACTCAAAGCCTTCCTTCGGTATAAGCAGAGTCTTCCCTAGCAGATGTCCAAAACTCTGGGGAAAAGGAAATGGACTGTCTAGATTTCTGCACTTTGGAAATTAAATTGAAATCTATTTAAAAATCATCTAGCACAGTGAAATGTGAATTTAGAATCAGAGAAAACTCATCTGTGTACAGGGTCAAAAATCGTGCTTTTTACACGGTTGTATTTCTTTTTTAATTTTGTGGAAGGAAAAAGGAAAGTGTAACACTTTATTAAGGTGTTTGCACAAGGAAGTCCAAGTCTGAGAGCACTGGTTCAATGGATTTTTTCCTTGCAGCCCTCTTTCAAAATAATGCCATCCCAGTTTCTTCTGTGCACAGATGGAAAACTTCCCCAGCCTTTAGTTAGTGCATGTGGAGCCCAAAAGGGGCAGAGCTGATCCAAAGAAGCTGTTTCTACCTTGAAGAGGAAAACAGGCATGGCAGAGAAATAAACAGGCAGTGGGGAGCTGAATGCAGGCGTGCAGGAGCGAGCGTGCCCATGAATGTGTGCCAGCTAGCCCTCATCCAGCACTGGCTGAGCTTGCACGCTGATAATTTACACAGGATACAGGAAATCATTGTACTGGTCGGCAACTATGAGTGCCTAGCATAACAGTGTCCGCGGTCAGATTTAGCACGTTACTTTACCCAGTAGTGGCAAAAGTGGACCAAGGAGACATTTTACAATGACAAAACGAAAAAAAAAAAAAAAAAAAAAAGCAAAGTAATATGAGCAAGCATCATGGCTCCAGCTTTTGGGTTTTTGACACTGTTGTCACATATTTAGCTTGCAGAACTGTGAGTAAATAACTAAAAGTCATGCTGAACATCTCTTATGTATCTTGCCGCCCACTGAAAAACTTAGATCTCAGTAGAATATATCAGTGCCCCAAATACCTGGGAGTCCAGAAACCTGCTCTTGTGTTCCTAAGCTACCAGGGGTGAAGTGCAGGAGGACAGGGCATGGGCTGGGTCACCGATCGAGGCTTCCGTTGATAGCCAATCAGGCAAACATCTCAACTTTTCAAGGAGAATGATGAGAATTCCCCAGGAGAGGTAAGCATGTTAGCCTTCTCTGAAAAATTAAACCAAAACTTTTCCCTTCCCCCAGCACCACCGTAGCCTGCCTAGGAGCGCCCAGCAGTTGTGCTCTCCCTGGGGATGTGAGATGCCCCAAAGCATCTCTCTGCTCTCCCTCGTTCTGAGTAAGGCCTTGAAAAACCATCCCCACCATCAGCGACCAGGTTATTATCTATTTTGGGATTGTTTCTTCTCCGTCTTCTCTGCTGGAGTTGTTCCAGGTTGTACAAATAACCACATTTTTATAGGAACAGAACAGAGGGCTCAGTTTCTCCTGTGCCCAGGAAAGTGTCCTCCCCAAAAGTGTGTCTCTCTCCCAGGCCCAAAGGTGGCTGCGGAGTGAAGGAGGAAGGAAGAGCTGTTCTTTACAGTTTGGCAACTGCAAATTCCCAAGACAATTCACACACTGTACCTTATTCTGCAAACCAGGAAAATACACAAATTTCTCAATATCCAAATTTTAGTAAAAGCAAACAGATTTATAGGAACGTGGAGCATGAAGTCTTAATACTGTTTAAATATAAAAGCAAAGTTAAAGGCAGCTGTAAAGCAACCACAGTTGTCTGTGGAGCTCGCCAAAGTACCAGATGCTGCTGCAGCTAAATTTCCGAGCGGGTACAGTAGGACAGATGGTATGACATCACCTGACAACATTCTTAGGACAGAAATGTTTATTTTGATATTGCAATGTGTGATTATTTTCTCCTTATGTTGCTGCAATTCCTATGCTAAGTACAATCATTACTAACCCAATTAGATATAGCATATTTCTACGAACTAACAAATGATAATATAATATTTAGAGCAGGGTAAATGGATACTGAAATGATCCCTATTGTTTTTATACAAACATATTCCACGACAGGAATTTATGCATAGATAAAAGCAATGAAGTTAAGGTTGATGTCTATATTTTTGAGCCTGCTAGTGTCTGAAAAGCTTAAAATCATCCTCATTATATTGAGAATTCACTGTTATTTTAGAGTGAGTATCCCAGAGTCATTGAAGTACATCAGATGCTGAGGAATTTACTCATGCTACAGCATTTAAAGGATTTGCATCCAGCATTGAGGTAATAACGTGCTTTAGATGCTGTGAACCATCATATGTCAAGTCCTATATCTTCTGAGGATAAAAACTACATAAAAATACAAAGAACATTTTAAGCTACATCTTCAGCGTTTGCATTACACAACATGCCCTGGAGATGGCCGCCTCTTACTGAGCTCCTTTCCTTAAAAAAATTCTAACTATCCAAAGAATGCAGTAAAGCCATGAAATATGACTGTTGTCAAATAATACCACGAGAAAAATCATAATCCACTTTGGAATTTAAAAGAACCAAGACAAATTGCCAATGGCAGGGGATGCAAGCATTTAAGCTCGTGCAGAACAAAGACAAACCACCTACATTTGTTTTATCAGCCAGCATATATATTTGTAAGAGCTCCTCACCAATTTTGCACTTATATTCTAAGACAGCAGCCTTTCCAGTTCATGAAACGCAGGTTTGCAAATTGCTACAGTGCTCTCTGCCACATCCCTGTGCTTCCCCACACCTGTGGAGCTAACACCAAGCCTTGACAAGTCTGTATAGGATCAAGTTTTTTATTAAACAGTGGTGGCCGAGATGCAGATGGCAGTGAAGCCAACCCTCTCACGCTGCCAGTGCAGGTGAGCTGGGCATGCTAAGTTGCTGGGGTACCCGCTCTGTCACTGCTCCTGTCCACTCGGGCTGCATGGTCCTACGTAACCTTACTGAGCAGCACACAGGGGGCAAGTGGCCCCCTGGGCCCTGCCGAGGCTGGATGATGTGGATGTGAAGCAAGATGGAAGGCAAGTGGCCCGAGAGAGGGACCGAGAGAGGGCCCTCAGCAGCTCCTTCTGTGGGGATGACCTTGCTCATGGGCACAGCACCCTGACTGCAAGGGTGCTGCTCCCTCCCGCTGCACCCAGGGCACAGCTTTGATTTAGCCCCCCCCCCCCCGAATCACACTCACGTGCCTGGGAGTCATCCCCGCAGCAGTGCAGACAGTGTAGGCTCCTCTGCAAACACCCCTGGCCCTGCAGCAGGACAGCAAGCTAGACCTCGCACACCCATGGGACAGTCGAGCAGGACAGGGAGGTGGCAGCAACCCGCTACCTTGTCTGCTCTGCACGGTCTAATAACAGCACCTTGCTAGCTGGGCTGCTCCACGAGGTCTGTAGGTTCCTGCATATTTCAAGCATAAAAACCACAAAGGTGAGGCTGTCTATATCATTACTTGTAGCAACAAACCCTTATGAGAAAATACCATGAGGAGAGGTTGGCAACTTGAATGGATCATAGTCTTGTGTGCCCAAAGAAACTCTACCACCCAAAGAAGTACATTAAAAAGACTGCTGCAGGTCTTCTCTCTCCCTGACACAGAGGGACAGCCTCTCACCTCTCTTTGGACCAAATGTATTCTGTCACAAGGACTATCTCTGCAGCTCAGAGGGAAAGATGTGTAGAAGGCAGGTGGGACAGCCTGAACATTTGCTGAAATGAGAGAAAACAGCACTGCTCAAATGCCTGGCACTGCAGTGATTCCCTCTCTACCTCCACAGACTGGTCCAACCCATCTTTTAAAAATGTACCACTGTCTGTGCAGCGACTGTACTTTTGGAGGAAAAAGGAGCCAGGTGGGGTGGACTGATTGAAAAACAATCACTAGTGTATTGGCAGTCTGCGTGCAGCTCTAACCTGTACCCTACCCAGCCTCAGCTCTGCTGTCTCACTATCTTGTAAATCTGACACTCTTTAATTTCCTGATGATGTAAGAAAATCACTTGGTCTGCCAACAATTTTTCTCATTTCTACCAAAACACTAGTAACTGAATATTTCATTCCTGTTGCTCTTGTCCTCCACTGAAGCAGATTGGGAGTTACATTTATAACATTTTAGTGCTATAACTGGAGTCTGTACCAACTCCTGTTATTAAGGTTTTTAACACTTTCACGTGAAATGTTATTTGAACTTTCTGTGCTTGTACGCTATGGTACAACTGCATGGTCAACCTAGTCTTTCAAGGACCTCCATCTATTCAGACTCCTGCCTGGATCTGCTCAGGGACTGAATCAGGAATGTGAAGTAAAAGGAGATGTTTGGTTACTTTACGGTTGCAGAAACAGGGAAGTAGGTGATGAGCAAGGGCAGTTCCCAGCCCTGACACATTGATGTTGCCCAGCACTTCCCAGCTACTGCCACAGGAATCCGAGTGTGAAACTAGGACTTGCTGGTTGGGCAGGGTGGCTAACACATTTTCATCAGCTTTCCTGGAACAGTGAAGATGCATCCTTCAGTTCTGGTCTGTCTGATTTGAGACTCTGCTGTCCCAATTCCAGAAGTGCTGAGTGCTCAGATGGGAAAATTATGCCTGAATATAGGAAGCTCTCAATAACACTAAGTATTCTGCAAAATCAGGCTCATGACAAATCAAAGGGGCCCTCAAAATCAGTTGCCCATTCATTCTTTTGCACCTGAACTTCTTGGTTTGTCAAATGTGAGTAATAATGCTCCTTCATCTAAAAAATGACTGCACTAATATGTCTGTGAAATGCAAATGGGGGGAATTATTAATTCTGTTTGGAGGAGAGGTTAGACAGTGCACAGCGAGCAGGGCACAGGGCCATGCATTTCAACAACAGCAGAAGACAAACTACTGAATAGTTGCTTATCAAAGAAGGGCCATCTACATCTACACTGAATGAAGCAGGAACAAATAAACACGTAAGCATGTAATTAACTGCTGCATTGTAGAGCAGACGCACAAGGATATTTCCCAACTTCTGAGAGCTTGAATTTGCAGCCCAGCTACGCAATTTTGGGGTGGTTATAGGGGTGGGGGAAGCTGCAATGGAACAAGATAGGAAGATGCAGGGCAGAGGCACAGCCAGATGCAAAGCCCCTGAGGTCAGCGTGAGCGTGGATGCTTGCGGTTAAGCACACAGGCAGGGCAGGCAGTGCTAAGGAGATGCACAGCCATAGCCCATGGCACTGCCAATGCCAGCCTAACCCATGCATCTCCCCACTCCTCCTCCCTGCAGGAACAGCACAGCGCTGTGCAAGGCTGTAGGAGGTGAGGGTCCCCCCATCATGATGACCCCACTGATTTCATGGCTCTCCTGGGCTCATTGCAGGAGCTGTGTGCCCAGTCTCTGCTCCAGCTAACCCCACAACCTCACTCACTCGCTCCATCCCTCCTCCCTGATTTCATATTTCCCTGGTCAGACCCAGTGCCCTGTGTACCCTCAGCAGCTACCCCTTCCCTGGCCCTTTCCAGCACCCGGGCTTTGTGGGAGTGCAGGCTGGGACACAGACCGGGCTGGGGGTGCAGGGCCCCGCAGAGGGAGCTACCAGCGCTGCCGGCGCTCCTCTCGGTTGTGCAAAACCAGCACTTTTAATTTTGCTGGGAAATTTCCAGCAGCAGTGGTGGGTTTTGAGAAAAGGGAGAGAGCGTGCACGAAGGCAGCAGCAGAGCACAGTAAGGTCCCAGCAGCCTTTCCACCCATCCTCAGCGTTTCACGGGGTCCAACTTCGAGGGGCAAATTGCGCTCAGTCCCTCTACCCACTTCAACGTGTTTTCACCCCAGGACCCTCCCTTGAAGAGCCCATGTCCTGACCCTACAACTGGGCTGGGGGAGCTAGTCCAGGCCTCCTGCCACGTCCCCGTGGGGTCCTCCAGGAACAATGCCAGCCAGGAGGTCTGCTGTGACGCCGTGGTTTCAAGGTTGGAGCCTGTGTCAGCACTGGACCCCCTTAAAGTGGTTTCTTGGCACTTCTAACTACAGACACCTGAATATGAACATTTTACAGAGTATGACATTTGCTTCCCAAGGTCAACACGTAGCTCTCCAGCACTGCAAAATAAATGACCCTCTCATTTAGTTAAACTTTGTCTGATTTCAGATTAAAATGACCTCAACTCCTGAGTCTGCCACTCCCAAGACAGTCATCCTAATGTGGGTTTGCTTCTTCATCCTTTCACATCACAAAGATGCTAAACCAAGGACTTCCTTACAACTGAAATGTTGAACTGCTTTTTATACTGTTTACAGGGGACATGAAACGATAAACAATGCTTGTAACAATGGATATTGTTCAAAGATGGAGGGTTTCTTTTGAAAAGATCTCATTTATTTTTCATCACTTAGGTGGTTTGATTAACTTTGGTGAATTTTACTGCATTTGGCTAATGATGGCAGGCTGTTTTTATGGCCCTTGAGCAATTGCTTTCACTCTCGGGTTCTCAGGCACAATTCTCCCTGGGCTCACAAAGCCCTTTTACAACAACAATAAAACCTGAATTAAAACATAAAGAATATTTTATTTCTTTACCACTTTTTAAAATACGTTTTCAAATTTGGACCTAACACAATCTGACAGTTTGAACAGGTGGATTAATACTGAAAATGCCTATCAGCCATGTTCTTTATAGCCCTATATAGATATTTTAGATGTAAAGCTGACTGAAGTGCTTGCAGTCGAAATGACTTGTGACAGTAAGAGTGAGAAACCTCAAAGAGGAAGAGAAGAAAGGGCTTTTTCTGTTGAGTGGTGTCAGGGTTCTTTTCCTGATTGGAAAGCAAGCTTTAATATATATATATAATAAAATAATAGTAATAATTATCATTTCAGTGTTACAGTCTTTGAATTTTACAGCTAGTTGTGTAAGTCAATTGCGTAGATCCATTCTAATCTGCTTGCATATTTGTTTATATTTGTTAGGGAACATGGGATTACTTGGTTTAAGCATTTGTCCTGAACTTTCACAGAACCAGTACAGTAAAAATGGAAAGCCCCCATTAAGGAAAACCTGTCTTGAAAGCAACAGATGGGTACATAAACTTGTTGATCTGTTGAGAATATAGTTATATAGGGTAGGCGGTAATTAAAGGTAACTAAAATGCTGGTACTTGAACCTACAAGGGCAGCTTCTATGCACCATTTAGGAATTGTACTTGAGCACAAAATGCCACAAAAGGAAAATACAGCTTGACATTTGTAAATGGAATTGATTTTCTTGTAAAAGAAGGAGTAATTCTACCCAACCTTAACTGCAGTCAGTATTCCAAGATTTTGCAACTATGCCATCTTATGTCTCCCAGACTATCTTTTGCCATGCAGTTACAGTGAACACTGCTTATTGTTTCTTTTCTATAATTTTTTTCTTTTGTAAATGGAACAATTTTGTGGCTAGGCAAGGGAAAAAAGTCAACAGCCCTCCACAACTGACAGGACTCTACAGAGCACATTTCTGACCCACCAGAATGCCCACTCTAAATTAACATAACTGCTTGACATTGAGGGGCTTTTGTACTTTTAAACACCAATTGCCATTGGAAGAACCCCAGAAATGTTTAAGGCCCCACTCCTACAATGAATTCCCTGTTGGTGGGCCTTTGTGCCCATGCACAGCCCCACAGAAGCTGCTGGGAGTGACCATGGGCAGACAGACTTAAATTTCTAATTGCTGTACAGGAATATAGACTGCAAGGGGCCTCCCAGGATCATCGAGTCCTGGCCCCAGGTGCCACACCAAATAATCCTTTTTCAATAAACTTCCAGGTTACATCTCAAGGTGGAATTAGTCTATTTGTCCCCACTACTATGAGACTTTCTGGCCTGGTTTGGGGTTGGCGGAGAGAGGGAGGAAAGGTGAGGGATTTTTTAATAAAATGTTAGAAACACATTTGATAAAGATAATACTTTGTGTCATTTTCTGTAAAAAGTCAGAAGCATAATGAACATATAACTATCTTTTTTCAGAAGATATACGAGAACTCTTACATGGCTCTCACATAGCAGCATATACATATATTAGTTTCTGAGGTCAGCACAAAGGCATGTGGGAGATGCTGCAACCACATCACATGCCTACACAACTTCATATGCACATTGTGCAAAACACATCTTGCCTGGCTTGCCGATTTTGTTATTTCCAAAATAATAAAACCCCATCCTTTCTACATCGCACAAACCATATCTGCAATAAAATGCCGCACCAACACAAAGAAAGCTGTACAATACCACAGGCAGAATTCACATTTTCCTCAACAGCAGTAAATGAGGCTGGGGGTTGGCTCTCACCTCCAAGGAGGACTTTTGGTGCTTGCTGGGAATTCTGTGCATTGGAGACAGGGAAGGCTGGCAGGAGCCAGGGCCCCTCAGAGCTGTCCCTGCAGACAGGCGTGCACCAGTGCCTCTCCAGCAAATGTCCTTCTGCTTTTGCCCCAGGAACTGGTCACACTGCCCTGGGTTTGGTTTTTTTTCCCTATGCCCTTAAGATCCAAATAATCAAATTTACTTAATTTGATCTAAACAACGCTTCCCCTTCTCCTGACTCCGCCTTCCTGGGCAGTGGTGGTGACACACTGTGCATGGGGGCTCATCCCTCAGCTCCCCGCGGTGCCTGCCCAGCTGGTCCAGGCTGTCCCTACGCAGCTCTCGCACAGTGCTACCCCACTGCGCTTGCAGCGTGGGTGTAAAGAATGATCTAAATTGGGATTAATGCATGACTGAGAATTGACTTTTCTTCGTGTCTCATTTTTACAATGTTTCAGCACACAAGTAACTGGTTTTTTAAAAACAGGTCTGGGTAGTTTGATGCTCTTGCTTCTCTAGTAAACCTCTTGCATAAATGCTCTGCATTTAAAAGGTGAGTTTCTCAGCAGTATGCTCACAAGCTGCGACAAGCTTTGGTGGGCCTCGGTGCACCCTCAGAAATTCCAAATAATATTAGTTTACTCCAAAAAAGGCTTTACAGTATTTATGAGGCCATCCTGGGTAACCATGCTTCTATTCAGGCTTCCACTCTTTCTCTGCAATGCAAGTGGATGTGTTGCATTCCCCAGAGCCTGCACCTGGCTGAAAAATGAGAGCCCCAACATGTCCCCAAGCTGCTGGCCCACACACTATGCACAAGCACAACTGGCTCTGAGCTGTGCCACCATGGCAGAGCAGGACCCGCAGCTCCCTCCTCTGCCAAAGCAGCATCTTCTCATTTTCAGTCTGTCAGTCATGTTGCAAATATACCCGCATCACTCAGCTGGTTTCCTGTCACAGACACCAGTGGTGTGATGGGCAACCACATGTAATCTGTTAAGAGCATACTTGGTTTGAGGGAGGTCTTTCTTAGATGGAAAGACATAAAAGTTACTTAGCTGCTGAACTCTCATTCACTCTCTTTTACACAAAGCCACGCAGATACACCATATAAGCCCATGGGTTTTGCAAATAGTTTTGCATTATTAAAACCTATGGAAAAAGGATAATTAGGTGGTATACTAGCAAAACAGTAAATCAAAATACACTGAAATGTCGCCATTTCATTCACATACAGCACAGTAATGCTGAGCGTTACATGGCCACATCCTGTTTTCCCGATAACCCCAAGGCACACACATAGCATCCTGGTGTGCAGCTATCTGGATATGGCAGAGCCCATAAATCAGCAGGACACATTACAGGGGGTCAGTGAGCCAAGGACTCCAAAAGCTGCATATCGATAAGGCTGCCTGGTGAGAAAACCTGGATGTTGTGTTTCTGCATCGGAAATACAAACCACCGTCTGGATGAACTCAGGGTTAGGAACGGAGAAGGTAATCCAGTCTGGAGGACACCAAGATGAAGCTTTAGCCCACCAGAGCCAGGATTTCTGGGAGAACATGGGAATCAGGGCCACGGAAAGGCAGAGGGATTTTCCAGGGAAAGCTTGCAGTATATCTAACAGTCAGGTAAGTGCTGAGGTAACTGTACCTGTCGCCAAACATTTCCTCCCTCAGAGTTAATTCAACCTGGCAAAACGTGACATTTGGCAAACCAACACACTGCTGCATATCTAGTATATGAATTGCTGAGATATGGTATATTTTCATTGGGATGTTTCTCCACCAGGAGCATTCCTCTGTTGTAAGGTTTCTGGGCTATATCTCCAATCTCCATTATGCAGGGTAAACACTCCCTGGATAACACGCCTGGCCAGAGCCCATAAATGCTATGGTTTCCAGTGCTGAATTATAAAGAGCTAGTGATAGCTTCCCTCTGTTTCAAGCTACTGCATTTTACCAGGAATCTGAACAAGAATGGCCCAAGAATGGACTATATCACCCATCATGACAGTATTTGCTTTTCAGAAATTATCTCAGAAACAATTTTCAGGTTTGAGCCGAAAGAAGCTCTTTTGATTTATTTGTGATGCAGTAGAAACAGTGCTATGCTACTAAGAAATGTTCTTGGTAAATATATGATGATTAATATCAAGATTCAAGGCTTTCCGGAGTAAACAAAACATTACAGACAACTTCATAAACTACCCTTGCAGCTACAGTATGCAGACTAAAAATACAAACAAAACCAAAAACTTCCTTAAAAAAAAAAAATCCAAACCTTGGATTGGACCCTAAGACACAATTAAAGATCAAGGAAGACTGAATGACTGCACATTTACATAGGTGAAAAAAAAAAGAAGTAATAAAGTTAAATGGTACATGCTTGGGAGGTTGGAATCAAAAGGGATAATCCTGATACTTGGAGGCTATCCCAAATGTTGAAGATAATATGCATAGTTTCTATGCAAGTCTTTAATTTTGTTTCTGTTAGGAAACAGATTGGGGTTCAACTTGAAGTTTAAGTATTGAATTATTGCCAAAAACACGATGCAATTTGATAAAACTGCTAAACTAGGTCAACAGTGAGACAGGTACCATAGTGAACCACACCTGCTTTCATGAGAGGCCTCTCACTTGTGCAAATGGGGAAAAAGAGGGCAAGAAAGGAAAATACAGTACTACAGTGAAAGGAATATTACCCTGAGTAATAGTGATTGCAGAAACTCCAGGTGATTTCCATGAAGCTTAACCCTGGAAAGCATCCTCAGAGGGTGGGGAGCAACGAAGAAAAGCTGAAGATTAGCAGACACGAGGGCAACACTTACTGATTCGGGATCTCTCTGCTGTTCAAGGAAAGCTGAAAACTCCACCAGCCTGAGCTTGGTCGTACCAATTGATCGGCCCTGCCATGCAGGGACTGAAGGAGCTGGAGCTGACGTAGGCTCAAATCCTAAAATAAAGGAACCATTTTCATGAAGAGGTTAACAATTCCTCAGTTCATATTTTCTGAATTAAATATAATTGGGAATTATGCACGTAGCCTTTGGATGTTTACATTAATTTTAGCAAATGATGAATTCAGAATGAGTTACAATTGAAAAAACACAGAGCAATATGTAGAAAAAGAGATCCCAACCCAGCAAGCTAATAATGGTGCAAATAAAAGATCTACTTATTTGTTTCCTTGGGACTGTAACTCACTGTAGAATTTTTGTTTAAACTATATACTAGATTATAGAGATTTATAGAGACTTCATGTAGACTTAGAGCTGACCCTTCCTCGGAAACTGGCAGTAAGACTCACAGGAGATATTTCCGCCTTGGGAGTCAAGAGAACTGGCCTCCATTTCTGGCTCCTAATGTACCACACGTTACAAGTAAATCACCTCTCTTTTTGCCTATTTCTTCTGCCACTTTCAATTCCTCTCTCCTATTTAGAGTGCAAGTTTCCAAGGCAGGGACTGTCTCTTACTATGTATTTGCACATTGGGTCTTTGACTTCTTTTGGAGCTTTTAGGCAGCATTATATTACAGATAATAATAAATAATTACTGTAGAGAGCTCAGTCATACCCCAAAAAGAAAAAATAAGGTTTTAAATTGATAATAAAGAGGGAATAACATGATCTAGAGAGAGAAGGGATGTTAACCACCATCTCTAATTCACCACAAGAGAAGGAATAAATGCTATCTCTTGCTCCTCATCATGGAAAATTAGATGAGAAGGAAACAAAATAGTAAATGAGGAAGGGAAAGGCAGTGGCTTGAAGGCAAAAATGATCTTGGGAGAGATGCAGGCACAAGGAAGGCCGAGGAGAGGCACCAAAAGTTAGAAAACAAAAATAATCCTGAACTTGGTTGAGAACCAGGCAAAGGTCACAGGTAGCATGTGTCCATATCCCATAATGGGAGTGTGGTACTTGGCTCCAACCCTCAAATTTAGGCAATGAAGGTGTGAGGCTTACATGAAATAGGGAATTACAAATGTGACTGGTTAGACATAAACAGGAATTCTAATGAAGCAAAAACTCATGCATGAGTTTTGACTGATTTAGAAATACTAATACTACTATTTGGAGAGAAAACATTCGAGAATAAAAGACAACAATTCAAAATGTCTGCCTTAGAAAACAATCTAACAAATTAGCAATATCAAGAAAAAGGAAATAATCAGAGATGCAGAAATACAGCCTTAGTTTTAAGCATTAAATAGCATCAAGTTAGAAAATAATAAAAAAAGGGTAAGAGTCAGAAAACTGCAGTTCAAACAGAGTCAGAAGCATGGTGTCATTTGGCAAGGGAGATGTAAAATTAATTATCGCAAAGAAATAGACACAAACAAATAATGATCTTTCCTGAAATTAGCCATGAAACGAACTTGGGAAAAGGAGTAGGGAAGTAGCAATGGGAAGGGCTTGATCAATCTGTGCAATGGAAGTCAGAGTAAACATTAGGTACTTATCAAAGTGGTACCAGGCAGAGCAGGACCTTCAGGAGGTGGAAGAGTTATCAACAACCAGATACACAGAGTTGTTTTATACTTAAGTCTAAACACACAAGGTTTTGGAAGAGTTTTTAGCTTCAGTTTAAAATAAATTAAGGCTTATTCTTGTTACAGATGGAAGTCAGATTTAGCTATTAACAAAGAAACATGCATCCTATCGCTCGTTTTTTACAAGACATTTTCCTACAATATGGAATGCTGCTGGAGATCACACATCACAACTCCCTGCATATGTATTAGTGCTTCCTACCTAAAATGTAAAAAAAAAAAAAAAAGAAAAAACCCAAAACACCCCAAACCCAATGATTTTCCCTCAGATATAATCAGGTATTAGGACATTGGGACTGGTGTTTGGTTTGGCTACAGTGAACGTTAGATATGGAGTGGTGGCTCTGTCCACCTCAGGAATGAATACATCAAATTCAGTATACAATTCAAGTCTTTTTAAAGGAGAGTATAAACGGAAGAATTACCTGAAATGGGAGCTGTGACTGATGGCTGT
>NW_009621111.1:46490-61214 GCF_000690535.1 Cariama cristata | reverse complement strand
CTGCTGAACGAATGGCTTTACACTGGAATAAAGAGTTACACAAAAATCATACATCATGCCATCCACAGTAAATTCCATTAGAGTCACATAGTATAAGAAAATACGTGGTTAATGACATTTACCCACAAACATATCTCTTCCTTGCATAGCATATTTAACAGACAGACAGTAAAGCGGTAACAGAGAGAGACACGGATGAGAATGACACCCAACATCTCAAAGCAAGAAGCTTATCTGTGCTTGGTCATGCAGCTGGAAACCTGACCTGCCCATCAAAGTGTCGCAGCAGACATGGATGGTGATTGTTTTGACTCCCAATAAATCCAGAGGACACTGAACTACAGGGGTCAAGGACCTCAGGGGAATAAGGTGAGGAGAAGCTGAAAAATAAGGCTGGGAAACATTGCTCCGGAGACCACCGCAAGGCTGAAAACACCTGATGGAGGGGCAAAGGCTTCCTTCTCCGTATGGTGCTGTTGCTACCACAGTGCCGAAGGGCGGCAACTCCTCTGACCACTAATGGGCCTCATGCAGTAATCTCCTGCCCTGCAGGAAAATACGTCCCCCTTGCCTCCAATATTGCTCATATATTTAAAAGAGGATGGAGGTATCTGTGCTCGAAACTTATTCACAGGCAAAACCTTACCAGCTGCTTCCCTGGCATCACTGCATCTCACCATGCAATGGGAGAAAAAGGAGTATGCCCGTTACGTATTCAGCCTCAGCTTTGAGGTCTGGGATCCCTTATAACTTTTGGAATGTGAGTTCACATCATTGTAAAGGTTCCTCCTTCCCCTACAACTATCTTTTCCTCCTTTTGGGAAAAATTTGCAAGTTCTTGCCTCATTGATACCCTCTGGCAGCAAAGTACACAAGCCAGCCCCACATTGCATATAGAAACACATTTTAATTTTCAGACTTACTCTTGCGAGGATCCAGGCTGCCCCGTTTGAATCATGCCCGGCCAAAACTGAAAGAGGAAAAACAAACAAACGGACCCACAATTGTTTTCTTTGTTGAAAGATTTTGGATATTTCTGAACAAGTATGATTCCTTTTGCAAACACAAGTGAAAGCATTAATCCACTCATTCAGCCTTAGTTTTCTACTGAACATTGTTAGAGAATACAGGGATTTTTTTGGGACTCGGCTAACAACTTACCCCAGGTGCCCCAGGAAATGTAGGACGGGGAATTCCTGGCAGGCCCAGCTTGTTGTGAATAGCAGTAGCTGAGACTATCTGAGCTGATGACATTGCTGCCATGTGCTGGAGTGCTTTGTCCTTTGCTGTCTGATCCTTTAATATGACAATTACACGTAGTCTTAAAACATTTGGCACAACAAATGATGTTAAATAACTGCAGCTACAAGCACATAACTAAAAACTTAAAAAGCCACACAGAAAATGCAAAAATAGCAAACCATGCAGGAAAAAAAAATACAGCACGGAGGCTAACACTCAAACTACCTCAAGGCAAAACCTCCTCTCAGACATGCATGGTAGACCTGAATTCTCACAGTCCGCTCTGCCAACACGCAGGAAGCTCTGGGAGAGCAAACTACTGCCCACTTGTTTATCTGGGCAAATTCTGCTGATTTTAAATCAGGCTGGACTAAACACGGTGTGCTGCTAAGGCTCTGCCTGCAGGACAGGAAGCACTGAGATTTGAGCTCTATCATTTAGATCTAAGAGAAGTTTGCCTTTTGTATTACACTGTAAAATGAGAACACAGAATTGCGACTGACTCGCAAACAATGACAGATTTTTCTTCATGCTTACAGGTTTAGAAACTTTTTGGATTCTGTTTTATGACAAGTATTTTAAAAGTTAGATTACAAAAATGTAAATAACATTTTAAACTTCCAATTGTGGTATTTTACTGATTTACAGTGTTTCCAAAGAAAAAAAATCAGCCATGAAATTTCTGCTGTTTTCAAGCATACAGGAACAAGTTTAGGAAAAGATGGGTTGTTATCCATTACTTTTATTAGAGCAGCGCTTGGGAGTCCTAGTCGCTGCCAATCACGTATGATCACAGAACAGAAAAGGAAAGCCTCTTAATGCAACGGAGTTAACTAAGTGGGTATCGTAGGTCAGGTAAAATAAGTAAACAACAGACTGTTACTATCTGGTAAAGTGGGGCTCCTCATCCAGAAGTACTGTATTAATAAGTGCTAATATTTAGGTACGTGACTCAGAATGAAGGAACACAAGCAGTATTAGGCAAGGATTTTTTGGGGTTTTTTTCTGTTTTTATATTACAAGCAAAGTAGCAAGCATGCTGGCAAGAGATGCATGCTCTTATATATCATATATGACTTTGCACATATGCTCCCTCTAAAGCTTGTATGTAGTAGTACTATAGGTGAGCAGCTTCTTCCTTTGAATAGCTCCTTTAGAAACAGCACAGGCTGAAAGTACAGGAAAAGCTAGCCAAAAATTCTGCCAAGCACAGCTAAGGTACATAATACTTGGTTTAGTTAAAATACTTACCATGCTTGTTACCTGGATACAACAACAAACAGTTTATTAAAATGCTTGTGTAGAATAGCAGATTCTTAGCAAAATATGAACAAAATAGTAAGAGACAAAGGAAGAGCACTTTGCTCAGCATTAAATATCAGCTTTAAACAACTGCATTATTTTCACCTAGGGACTGATTCATTAAAAGGAAAAAAAGAAAAAAAAAAGGATGAAAAACTAACAACGAAACGCTGGGGAGGAATAACCCCCAGCTCCCTGTGTGAAAGCCGCAGATACTGAACAGAGGGGCTTGTTGCTGAGCTCGTTTCCCCGAGCTGTGCAAGGAGCCCCTGCAGGTGCCTCTGTGGGATGCAGCGTGGGAGAGCGGCAGGTGGAGCAGGGGAGCAGCTGCTCAGCAGTGTCCCCGCTCTGCACCTCGCAGGATGTGAGCTGCAGCGCAATCCACCGCCGGGCTGCCGGCAGCAGCCTTAACACCTGCAGACTCACCTGCGCTGCCTCCCGTACAGCAGCACCAGACACTGCTTTCTGACCTAAGCTTTGGGACTGCCTCGCCACAGCTGATAGTGCATCTACAGAGCAGCTTCTGTCCTGGTGCTGTGCGGTGGGCTGGGCGACATGGTATCCATCAGTGCGTGAACAGAACTTGGTTGTTTCTCCAACTTGTAGCTTTCCTGTATAACCACAACCAGCTCACTGGGTAAGAGCTGGAAGTCAGCTCTGGCTCTGTCGGCTACTGGCACTCACCTCTGCCTGCCCCAGGGTAGAAGGGTGTGCACAGGAGGTTTGCACACAGCGTGGTTTACTGGCTGTCTTTGGATGTCTGCAGAACACTGGGCTAAAAAATGCTTTGCTGGGTGTTAAGAGGCAGCAGTATCCCGAGATTCACGCTTCTCTCCAGAAAGCTGACCCCTCTACTCTCCTGCCCAGTAAGAAGGACCTTCCGTCATGAAAACATGAAAATGAGGAGTGGCCTTAAGCAATATGGAGATGCTAGCCTCACCAGCCTTTTCCGTTCCTTTTCCCCCTCTCTTCTGTTAAGGTGAGCAGGCTTGGAAATTCCAAACCGTGCAGTCTGCTGAATCACAACAAAAACATATAAGGGATCGATATCCTGTGTGTGAAATGCATGACTGAAGAGACATGTGTGCCTCTGGGTCCTAGTAACCTCCCAAACTACGTGAGCTCTGCTTTTGTGCCTACCTTGTTATCCTCCAGAACTGCTATGGTACTACAGCCTCCTCTCCTGCACTGCCTCCTCGCTGTACCAGCCATGCCAGTGCCACCAGGTGAAGGTGTAGCCAGTGCCTGCGCTCCTGCCAAGTTCCCAAACTCATACTGTTCTGCCGCTATAATAGCCTTACTATTAGGTGGATCTAAACTAAAGGAGAATTTAAAAGTAAAAGCTTTGTTAGGGATATAAAAGTCCATACCTGGGAGTTGCATGAGCCCAGGGTAAATTACGTATCTATGACATAGTTCATCTTGCCTTGCTTTAGCCATCTAAAATCTCCAGTCTAAGGCAACGGGCTAACTCCCTGCTACTGTTAGTGCAGTAAGCAGCTAAGGAGACAATGTATTTCTGCCTAAGCAGGCATCGAAAACTGGAGGGCATCACTTTCTGTAATGTTACTGCTGTCCACGGGACTAGAAGAGGAGCCTGGACATTCAACTTCTACATTGCAACAGTTAAGGCAGGTAAATCCCACCATAACAGATGAACTAAAGGAAAATTTTCAAAGATTTACACTTCCTTGAAGACCTTCTGTTGACAGAAGGACACTTAGACTGTCCTGTGAAGCTCTTAGCTGCCATTAGCAATGAGTCTGATGATCCTGATTTTTAGGAACAGTGACAGGGATTTTTGGAGGGAGAAAACATCTTTTGTTTCATGACACAAGAAGGGATGTGCCTTCCTTCTTGCCAGTTGCTGCTTTTTACCCTAGAAAGTTCTGCATTTTGTGGTGGCCATTCATCTCATCCCCTTTGACCGATTACATTTTCAGGAGGATGGAGAGAAAGCAAAAATGTTCAGGATGACAGCTCAGAGACACAGCCCTTGCATTACGGCTAGTCTTGAGGAGTTTCAATGACTCCTACAAAGTTTCCCAGTGATGACAAATCTGCCAGCTCCACTGGACATTAACAGACTCAGGCCAACACACATCAACTGGAAGTTTCACCTTTTGTAGGCTTAGGAACCTCTGCATAGTTGGAAGATCAGGTTTTCTCAAAGTAACTGTAACTTCACATTCAAACATGAAAGAAATCAAATTCAAAATCAAATACAAATACATAAGAGGTCCTGACTTCCATTGGCAAACGAGCGCATTCAGCTCCAGTAACATTTTGGAGAACTGTAAGGTGGTGGTGGCCTATGCTTGTATAATCAGGCAGACTTCATAGTCTTCAAAAACAAATGGGAAAACCACGTTTAAAAGCTGTTTATTTAAATTGAAATATTAGTTTGTCTGCCACTTAAAAAACCCAAGTATATGTTAGGTTTTTTTATGCCATAATGGAGAGTGCTTGTAACCAGGAGGGAATGAGTCTTTCCACCTATCACTCCAATGTGGCCACTTCTGGGGTGAAACTTGGTAACTGATTAATAACAATGGTATTACATCACAGTTTAGGCAGTAAGAGAAGTAATATATCCAATTAAAACAGCAGGGGTAATTTAAACAGGCAGATTACAGTAATTACCCGGGTTGGAATTTGGCCAGGACAAATGGGTTAACACCCCTACTCTAAACAGGAACGTTGTGGGATTTTTAATGACTGCAAACAGTTAAGACTTTGATTTCCTATCTTGTCCAAGACAGAAAGAGTTTGGTTTTGTTCTCATTTGTGCTGCAGTGTAAAGCTGGAATAAATCCTTTTGGTTCAATGAATTTACACTGATGTACATAAAATAGAAGTTTGGCCCAGCATGCTGCAGAGTTCCGTGCTGAAATTCGGCAGAGGCTTGGGGTGACAGTATCTCCTACTGAATCATTAAATCCTGCTAGAGCTTAAGGTATTCCTTGGATAGGTCCCATCTGGCCCTGACCTGGCTTGACCCTACTTAATTTATGAGCTCTGATGGGATTGCTGCTGCCCAGGAATGACACTGTAGTAAGTAACAGACTGCACTCTGAGATTGCTGCCTTTCCCTCCTCTTATAAAAATCTTCTGTGCTGGGGTACATAATTAGTAATGAATGCTACCAAGGCAGATTTAGAGTACAATCAGTGGAAATCTGGTGTAATTCCACTAAACCCCTAAAATATCATCACTGTAACGGAGATCAGGATCTGGCTCATGTTTTAGCTGACTGCTTCTGGCTGCAGTTGCAAAACCTTTGTTTTTGGAAGGTGTAAGCGCTAAGTACCTAATGCAAGGAGACTATATAACTTTTAATGAATCAGGCCCCTGAGGTTTACTTTTCACCCATTAGTTTTGGAATGCAAAATACATAGTTAAATTAGATAATAGTAATTCCCCAGTATCATCCAATTATAAATGTTAATATCTATAAAAGCCCCACATGAAACAAGATTTCTACATGACAAGCACAAAAGGATTTGTGCTTGACTTTCTTTTAATCCAACATAAACAGAAGAATAATTCAATCAATCAGTTCAAACAAGTTCTACAGCAAAAAATAAAACCTGCTGTCCTAGAATGATAAATGGGGCTCTGAACATCATGTTATCTATGACTTTGGGGAAAAAAAAAAATCTAAGACAGTATGAGGAAAAGTTACGCACAACAGAACACAGTATTAATTCAAAAAGCCCTAAAACCTGTAACAATATTTAAAATACAAAACTTTTCTTGTAAGCACAAAAAAATGAAGACATAAGAGAAGAAACAACAACTTGCTCACAAAATGGATATTACAGTAACACTAACATAAAATAGATTCCTAATAAGCAATTTTGCAGATGTTATTTCTGCTCAGATTTCGTATTGATTCAAATAACCTCTGCAATAATTAGCTGTAGCTCAAAAAAGATAAACAAATCATGACAATATACAATTGTTCTGGACAAAAGATAGAGAGCACTTCAGTGTTTCTAGCCCTGATCTCCAATTTGCTTATTATTAGAGAAGACAGGAGTAAATACAAAAGCTGGCTATTTCAGCCAGGCAATAGCTAATGCCAAGAAGAGAATGCGCATTCAAAGCTGTCCCAACTTGCTGCCTAATGAGTAGCAATTAATCCATCTTATTGTATTTCAAAATGCTGAAGACTCCATTCACATCAAAGGGAATTTTTCAAGGCTTTTATCATTGTTCAATTAAAAAGTATAGAGCTATCTTTAGCATTTTATAATTGACAACAATATTTTCTTTTTATCCCTCAACGTGGAATGTAGAATAATGGATTTTAAAACATGTAATACATGTGAACTGTAGGTATCTTAACGTTTCCTTTTGTCTCTATCTAATTAATCTTGCACTATGAAAAAATATCTGAAATGAAAGTCTAAGATAGATGTATATCCTGCTGTGAAGACCTTTACTCTCTATTTATGCACAGCTTCCAATTCAACTTTTCTCCTGAATGGACAGAGGTGACTTTGGCTCTGTCAGTGCAAAGGTGGGAAATGCTGCAACTTAATAATACGGACTGGTGTGTTTGACATGGAAATACAACATTAGAGCATAAAAATTTTGTTTTGCCTCCTCCAGTCTCTGCATGAGAGGAAATGTCATGAAGAGGAGCTGCCTTTCAGATCTGTCTCCAAGGACAGCTTTATTTCAGCCTCTTTTTCCATTTTCATGAGATGAAATTTCTCTAACTTCAGGAAGATTGTAATAACCTCAGAAAATTAAGATTAAAATCTCTAAAATAGGTAAAAAGAATTAAAATATACATCATCCCTGTTAAGCGCTGATGGAACATTCTCTACTGGTGGTCTTGAAATGCAGCAATAGCATTTATGGGTGAAACTTCTCTTCCTTGCAGGCTAAGGATCCATCCAACCAGAGTGACTGTAGGCACTTATCATCAGAGAAAAGGGACTTCGCTGGACCAAGCAGACTTTATGGTACACAGATGATATTTCAATCTATTAGGTAAGCTTCAGTAATACTCTATCCAATGCCATGGGTGCAGATAGCTCTGAAATCCTTCCATCCATTTGGATTTTTGCAGAAGATAGGAAAATTCGCCCAAGTCCTCTCCTCGCCATGAGCAGGATTCAGACCAAGGTAAGATAGAAAGATCTCTTGGTATAAAATAAACTCAGCAGGTACTTGGGGAACAAGTTATTTGTTATACCCTTTGTCAAGGAGACCAGGAATTGAGGTCAATGTGACAGATCGGCCACATCCCGAAAGACTGGTAAGAAAAGGCATTATGAATAAAACTGCTAGCGATGGATATCAGCAGGGGGACAAGAGCCTCCACGCCATGCGCCTGCAATCCTCAAGAGCCTGCCCATGATTATTTCAGCTAAAGCAGCACTGGCTCACAGGGAATGACCAGTTTCTCTGCAATACCCTGCCTCGTGTATACATGGGAGGTGTGCACAGAGGATGTCTGGTGGTAAAGAGAAAGAAACATGAGAGATGGAGATGGCCTCGCATCAGAGCTGACTGAACTTGTAGTTATGGACCGGCATGAAGGATATCTGCATTAATCTGCAGAGTGCTTTCCCCTCACACTGTAAGTAGGAAACTTGACATCAGATGCGTGTGGGGTTTTTTAAGTAATAACTCCTCCCCTGGATGCCACCAATCACAGGTTTTACAGGGTAATTGCAAGCGCCAGCTCATTGTTAAAAGGGTGAGATTGGCCCAGGTTGGAAGCATTGTTTCCCTTGGCTATCTTCTTCTTGGTCACACCTTCACCGGGAAACACGCACAAGCACCTGCTCGAGGAGAAGAGAGGCCCATCATCTTCCTGAGGAGGCTCATGGGGCAGTCCAGGCTGATACCAAAATGGCCTCTGTTGAAACAACGGGCACTCGTAGATGCCAAAAGTGTATTTGCCTTGTCTTCCTTTCACATCTGTGATGTCCTTCTCAGGCAGTTTTCAAAGGACACTGGACCATACAGATGGGTCAATATAAGAATAATAAGAAAAACAGGCAGTAGCACTAACAAAATGTCTGGAAGAGCGAGGTTCCATCTTGGGTCCAAAACCAGTGGCCTCTCCCATGTCCAGGAAGTAATTGCAGCTCCCCGGCAGAAAAATCGAGGGCCCTCTTTCTCACAAAGGCAGGTCCCTTACGGCACTTTCTTGCCTCGAAGTTTCATCTCTTCCACATGAGGAGAAAAAGGTCTGTGGGAGGCTGCAACTTCTCTGAAAGGGGCCTATGCAAGGGGGCAGATGTCATGCCATGGCACTTTGTTCGCTGAGACCAAGAATGACAAGAAAAAGAAGAGGGAGATGGGGAGACCCTGGCTCCTCCGCCCTTTCTGGGCACCCCTCAGGCTGGGGGCTGTGAAGGAATCACCAGGGCTGTGTCAGGGCTCCCGGGGGAGCTAAATCCTGGGGGCAGCACAAGTGCCTGGAACAGGGGCAGGAGGAACAGCCCGGGCCCCATCGGCCAGGAAGACCCACTGGGGAAGGGCTGGGGCAGTTTTTGCTGTCAGTGACGCCTGGAGGACAGCAAAGCCAAGGGCTGGCAAACCTCTGTCACCAGTGTGCGCTCTGTCCTCACAATGTAGTCGTAGAGAGTCAAAGCAAATGCCCCTGCAGTGTTGGAGGCGTGGAGGTGGGACACTCTCCCTGAAGCAATCCAACTCCTTGCACCAAAATGGCAGCCGTCCCACTTTCTTCTCAGCTCTGGGGGAGCTGCAACCCACTGACGGGTGGGAAGGGGCAGCAAGGTCTGAAGCCCTTACAAAATATTTTGTTGCCTTAACAGATTTTTCCTTCTTCAGGCAACTCCTTAAAATGAAAAATTCCCCTGGATCTCTATTTACTGCAAATGGCATCTAAGCTAGAGGTCTCGGATAATATTAGGGTTTAACTAGCTTCTTTCTTCTTTGCAAAGCTTCAATGAAAATCAGACAGTAGGTGCAGCACTTAAAAATATTTCTTGCTTTATAAATGTCTTCATATTTTAAGCTATTTTGGGCATTCAGAAAGGGAAATATTTTAGAACAGTAAATCCAGTATTTTTGTTAGGCTCCTAGGCCTGTCTTTTGTTATCTAAGTGGGTTTCTTAATTTTTATGGCCCTGAGTGCTCATCAGTCCTATAAAACCACCTGAGAGCTGCTGGTGCTGAGCACCTCTGAAAGTAAGGCCACCTATTTACATACTTAATTTTAGGCATCAAGGATTGACAATTTAAGCTTAAAATGCTACATATCTCTGTATTATTGCACCCTCGGTTAAAAAGCAGTATGTTTAAGTTGTCTTAGTTGTTCTTAACGAACCCCAACTGCTCAGCCAGTGCAGCTAAAAAGCCAGCCACCAACAGCCATACAAGCTTGCCAGCATGCTGCCCACTGCGGACGAAAACCCCAGTGCTTCTGTCAAGGAGGCCTGTTACAAAGCCAGGCTGTTATTTATATGCTGCAGTTTCAGGATCGTGGTAAGCATCCGCAGTGCTCACCGCTTAGTATTGTAAAATTACTTTCTGAAACATTTTGCTTTTCAGCTAGAACAAAAACGTGATTTGTTCTCATCTGGGGGGAAAAAAAAAGGACAAAAAGAAAAAAGGAGGGAAGTAAAAGATTTACAAGTTCCTTCACTTTTTATTAAAGAGAAAAAAATCAACAGCAAAAACTGCAAAATTCCTTCTTACACTTTTAAGTAATGCGAAAACAAAACTAAAAGGGTCCCAAGATCTCCACGGGAAAACTTGAAAAAACAAGCAGTCCAAGAAACCCCTATTAAGCATTTCCAAGAGTTTCTTTTTAGCCTTAGAATATATTTTATGGAAAGCAGGGAAAACAGGGACATGTACAATTCATCACGTCAGATTAAGCAAACATAGTTTAATTCCCTGAACAGGATTCTGACTGAGGCTCTCCAAAGACTAAATGTTAATATTTTACTTAAAAAAATTAATTTTCAGGGAATCTTGTAAATAGTACGTAACTTGAGGTGATACTAGATTGTACTCTAGAAACACCTTATAGTTACAGCAGTCTTGATAAGCTGTGCTCTCTGGCACTTGGAATAAATGATCTATTTGAAGTATTCTTGATAGCATTTCAAAAACACAGACAAAAAACATTTGGGAATGGAATCCAATTACCCCAATTACCCCTATGGAAAAAGCAAAAAAGAAAAAGTGTCTACACGACTGCATAAAACCCCCGTGTATTTAAATACACTCCTAGCACTCATCTGTTTAAAAAAAAAAAAAAAAAGTAGACTAACGGGTTAAAAATCAGGTTTAGGTGCCGAGCTGTTACAAAGAGTAGTTCACTTTGCATTTGGACAGTGTTAAAACAACGTTTTTAATGTGGATGCTAGTGCAGAAACCGGAGATTAAACACAAAGAGACACAGACAGCTACCACATGCAGGAAAACTAGGTTACAGGCACGACAGCACCAGGCGCTCGCCCATCACCGCGGGGAGGAGGAAGGGACAGGCATAGCAACCACAAGCCCAAAAGCAGAAAAGCGCATACCTTCAGCTTGGAATGAAAATCACGAGATTTCCTTCTGGCAAGAACCTGAATGTGACTAGACACCTGCAGGGTAGGGGAAGGGAGGAAACAAAGGAAAAGCCTGTAACCATGGAGATGAAAAGCCCCCTACAACTGGGCAAGCCAAACGTACCTTAATGGCGGCTTGAATTTCTCGAACTTTCTTTCTTGCTAAGACCTGTATGTGACTAGACACCTACATTGTTCAGGTTTATAGGGGAAAAAAAAAACAACAAACAAAAGAAAAACAAAAAAGCAAATCAAATTTAAAATATCTATTTTTTAGTTTAAAAAAAAATAACTTTTCTGAGGGGAGGAAGTTATTTGCATCTTCAGTAAGCTCTGCTGTTAAAGATACCACATTCTCAGCCAGATACCAAGCTCTTAGCACTGAGGCTTAACAATACAGGTCATCACTGCAGTAACTTGATTGAGGGGAGAAAAAAAAAAAAACGCAAAAAAAAAGCGTAACCCACCAGGTTGTGCATTCAGCTACAAGATAGAAGACACAGTTCACAGTTGGACGCAGCCCACATGCTTTGGTACTGATCCCATCCGTGGCCAGGCCCTGTGCTCTCGCACGAGGAGCCAAAAGGATTTCTACCCCATCTGCCGGGGATGCAGGTGCCCACTCTGACCATTTGCCACTAAGCTTGAGACATAACTTGGCACCGAGAAGTTTTATCCATTATTTATTGTGTTCTGCAGCTCCAATGAGGAGCCTCAGGCTGTGTTTTGACCCCACTGAAATGCTTTAAATTCTGGCACAAATTATAAAATACTGGCACAACATAGGTCCCTGAACCTGTGCTGGCTTCTTCAGCATCAAGTCTGCCCACAAAACACTCATGTAAGTAAGGACTAGTAACTTGACATCAGCTTGAGTGATGTCTAGTTTTGGCCCATCATCATTACATTCTGGTAAGAAATTTGTGTAAAGCCTAACTGCACTAGACCAGTTATTGGTCAGAAGTTGTTGCCTGTGCAGTGAAGGGTCTGGGCCCAGATTCACATTCCTGTTTACTCAGGCACGTACTGAAATCTATGCTATCGATGACGAGGGTTTAATGATGCTGCCCAGCATCGCTCGGTAGTGCTCAGCACCCTACAGCCCTCTGCGTGAAGGTTTAAAACCTGCAGTGATGGTAAAAATCACTAAAGATTACACAATCACAATCTTAGTCTTGTTTGACCAAGGGCATACCATATCAGGTGTTGTACATTTTTTCTAAGTTAGTTACAATTCCTGTCTGGGAAAGAACAAAGCAAAAGAAAAGGAGAAACAAAGCTTAATTTCCTCCCTCTATAAGACTATTCCATGACAATAGTACCAAAAAGCCTGTATTTTTAGTAGGGAAGCAAACAGTAATGCACAAATGAGCACAGCCCCTGAAGGCCACCTTCAGAGACTTCTTCAGGAAGCAGCTCAGGAACCAGTTTGCAGTAATTCAGAGTTATACTGTTGCTTTTTGTAGTCAAACACGTAGACCAACTTTTCACACGCGTTCATTTGTTTTGCTTTCAGTGGGATATTAATGGTGTTAAAGGTTATACAAGAAGCACAATCGTAATGTTTAATTGCTCAGTTGAAACTCAAAAGTAACGACAACCAAACTTTTCTAAACACTTGGTCTAAAGTGATTTATGAATCGCTATAGAGGGATGTACAAGTATGGAGGCAGAACATCGCCATATGTAAGCCATCACAGCCTTCTTGGTTTCACCACAGCTCTACCAGCACACCCTGGCCAAGGATCTAGCCCCAAGGTCTGCATTTTGATTCCTCATGCCACTTTAAGATCCCAGCATAACCCTCAACTCTTGGAGCTCAATGAGCATAGCAGAGCAGAACTTGGGACTTTGTCTTTTGTTTCAGATTTCTTTGCCAATCTTTTCTTTGTTCCTTCTCCACGTGCTACAGTTTCTCTCCTTTCTCACGTCTTTTTTCATCCCTCGTACATATGTTTTCTTCCTAACTGACAAAGAACACCACCCAGGGCAAAATATCACCCAGTTCAAAGTGCTTTAAATCCAAGCGCTGGCAGCAGGCCATCTTTGTGTGAGCCGACTCAGCGTCACCTTTCCCTGCACTACAAAACACACATAGCATACAAGTGTATGCACCTCTGCCTTCCCCTTTGTCACACACGTGGATGGGGAGAAGGGGAATCTCGCATTTGATGTTAGAGAAAGCGAGGGGACTCTGTGATTTGCAAAGCATTTTCAAAACAGTGCAAGGTTTTAGTAACCACTGCATAAACTACACAGAGCATGTGCCTTCTGTGAGGCTGCTGATCACTGTGGGTATTATAAATTAAAGCATTTAGTCAGATGAGATAAGTTAATGGTTATGTGATAATCATCTGAAAAAGACTTAAGACTAGTTACAGGTTTATTCTGACTCTTTGATGAATGAAATCTTACCGTGGTCACAGACCAGGAGCCTGAAGGCTCTTCGGGGAATTTTTAAATTATTTTTTCATCCTGTAGCAAGTACTGCCCATGAGCTGAGAGCATGATTATGATCAGTCCTGCTAGATAGTTTTTATTTATTTACCTCTCATATCCAAGGATCGTAACCTCTATTATATAGGCAAATTGGCTGGACTTTTAGAAGTTCCATTATTCACCATCTCAAAATAAACATTATATTCTGTAATTGTCCTTATAGAGAAATAAGGCACAATGCTTTATGCTTCTCCTTCAATTTTTGAAATTTTTTTTCCCGATATGGGGGATAATAGCTTCATGTACACACAGGTTAATAAAAAATCCATCCTTAAACCACCACTGAAACGATGCACAACACAAAAAACTAGTAGTAAATATTTTCTAAACAGCATGTATTTAATCTGAACAGTGAAGTCAATACATCATCTCATCAGAGCTGAAGCACAGACAGCCACTGCAGCCAAAAATGCCGTATTTTGTCATTCACTGACATGCATACTTCCCCACTGAGTTATTTTACCTGCTTCCTGGTCCGTGTCTTCCCTGTTCTAAGTTTGATGTATCTGGCTATCAATTCATTCCTACCTGAAACAAAGAAAAATTCATGATAAGGGACAAGCAGCATCACATCCATAAACACCATCAAAATACCTCATTTAAACATATGAGCTCCACGCATATGAGGCTTATGTTTTTTTACACCTACTCTGCCCTTCCTTTGCAAACTATTTATCAGTATTTCTCATTGTTCATCAGTGTTTCTCTTCCCCCTCCTTAACAGACATTGTACGTGCCACAGGAACTACACAGAGGGCTACAGGTTCAGTGTTTTCCCACTGAAGTCCTGCAGCTGTCTGCAGGCAGAGAGGCACCTCCTTAGCCAGCAGCAGTGCCCAGGATGATCTCTCCATGCAGAACCCCCTACGCTGGGGGCTGACACAAGGCCTGGGCTCCTCCGGTTTTGCTTCTGACTGCGCTGGGTGGTGTTTGCCCACCTAGACCCTTGCTGGGAGGAGCAGCTGTCCTTCAGAAGGTTGTGTGCCACCTGAGCCAAGGTGCCAATCACCCAGATGTTACAGTTTCGCACCAGCTTTTCTCCAAGTTTTAATTCTACAAGGAGGACAGCAAAATCTATCCTTCCTGCCAGGAAGCACTCTGCCTCCTTCACTGACAGAAATCACTGTCC
>NW_009621111.1:34354-46459 GCF_000690535.1 Cariama cristata | reverse complement strand
CAGGTTATCAGTCACACCCTTAACTCTACCCACAAGAGTGGTCACCCTGTGTTGGCCAAGTTCCTTGTGCAGTGGGGCCGATCAACACAGTGGTTTGTTAGTCAGAGCTCTGTTTCTCTTGGAAATGTATAGTATTTCCAAGTTTCTAAAATGGCTGTTTGACTCTTCTTCAGTCACACATTATGCTACCTAATACAAACTAACATTTTCTTTCCAAATAATTTCCTTCCTAAATATTGCTGACATGGAAGATAACACAGTTTTATGTGGTGCCCTGTTTATTTTCACTGCATATTATGTTACTTCTCCATGAGTTGTAACAACTTAAATATACTTGTTCAACAAGTCCTGAGTTATGGAGTTATTTGCATTCAGCACAGGGGATAAGCAGCCTGTGTGTAGAAAATGAGAAAACTGATTTAGCAGCAAGCTGAAAATGGGGAGGTTAAGAAAATAACTTATCACCCACCAAGTTATTTTAAAGTGGATGAGTACATAGCTGGGGAATGCAGAAAGTTATTATATCAGCCAGGGAGTCAAACTCTTTCAGTTTGATGTTGTCGGGGAGAGACGGGGAAGTTTTGAAGTAGCCTGCCTATGTCTGAAGGGCATTTTGTTGACTGGAAGATTGAACACAATTAGTCAAACTAGACCTTCATTTTCCTTTTTCTTCTGTCTCCCACTCCGAGCCTTATTTTACACCCTTTGTATCAAATGTCTCACGGTTCCTGTCTCTTCCATGGTTTATTTGCTAAATGGGTACTAGAATATTAAATATCAATGTGCTTCAGAGTAGAGCTGTGTTTTCTCTGATTCCCTTTTTGTTTTGGTCAGGACTGTGTGCCAGGTTTCCCGCAACGTGCCAGTGCAATAGCAAGGTGAAGTTTGTAATTCTTCAGCAGGTCTCTTCAGGACAAACTTGAGGAGGTAAATTTTGCTCGAGCAAACAGTTACACAAACAAGCAACATTTCTGCACACAAATGAGGGATTTCTGTATGCAAACAGAGCAGCTGCTAGTTACCTAATTTCATGCAAAAAATTTTGTCTGTTGGCTGGACAGAAGTTCTGCAGCCTGTCATGCCCACAAGGTACTTGCCATTTGCAGTCAACAAGAGCCTTTGTGTTCATGGGGTGAAACTAGGGAATGCTCAATCTCTGTATCTCTATTTTCACGTTCTTTCTCATAATCCAAACAGTTCACTTCAAATATAATTTGTTTTCATAGTGGTGGCTGTCCCTCTATGTCTTATGCTGTAACAGCAGCTACCTCACAGTGACAGGACTGAAAATTCACTTGCAGGTGTTGGGCATGGACAGAAATGGAGCTGTTCTACTCTTCATTACTATTAGATGGAAAAGTTCTACAGTGGAAAAATATCATACATTTTGGGAAAAGGAACAGACAGAGAGGTTGAGAGCCTGAGGCCACGGCAATGAGAAGCAAGAAGAAAAGGTATGCAATGATGACACATCATACTAAATACATTTTGGACAAGAGTTTTCCAAAACCTCCTTGCTTGGACTTTTAACGCCTCTGCAGCATCCCTTTAATGAGTACCAGGCTAGCAGACAGTAAAGAGGTACACAAACATCAAAAGAAAAACAGGAAGATGCATTTCACCACCTGCCAACAGGGAGCCCAAAGGGGTGGTGGCCTGCAAGAGCAGCTCTCTGCAATCCGGTGAGATTCAGAGATCACCATATTTCTGCAATCACTGGTATGATAGGTGGTATGAACATTTTCATATTTCTAAATGCACATTTTGATTTAATTGGGGAATGTCCCCCCTCCAGAAAGCACCTTCTTTACATATCATTGAATATGTGCATACATTAAGCACCCAGAACAGTTTTTTTGGTGCAAAAAGCATTGTCAGGTTGTCCTTATCAGCAGCTGGTGATTCTGCAAGGTCAATGACTCTATAAAGTGATGTAAGGGATGTGTTGCCATCTCCTGCCCCTCCATCTGTGCTGAAGATGTTTCAGATACATGGTCACAGCACAGGTCACCCCAGCCACCCCTTGCCCATTAAGGCAGCCCCATGCAGCCCTCAGCCGCAGCTGAGGAAGAAAGAGTTAAACTTTGTCATGGGTTCACAGTTCTCTTCCCAGTCAAGAGAGCTAAAAAACTATTTTTAAAGGAAAGCTCAGATTCCCAGGCAGCCACTTGACAGGAAAAGCAGCTTTATAAAAAACACCAAGCACTGAAAGTCTAGACTGTATTATTCAAAATACCAGTCAAGTGCTGTCTCCAGTTGAGCCCCAGTCCATCCATAAAGTGCTTTGGCTTGAATCAAGCAGGGGTTTCTTTAGCCATTGCCTAGCCCAGCAGGGATACAACTAATAAGACTGTGCTTTTGCAAAGTGATAGCTTCCCCTTAAGGTGAAGTCTAGCTGGAGCCTAGCTCGAGAAGACTCAACAAGGTGGAATAATTTGATTTAACTTACAGGGAGGAGGAACTCTACAAGGAACCATACAAAGTGGCCGAAGTAACAGCCTTATGTTTTCCTTATAGTCATGTTTTCAACATAGCAAAGAAACAAGCACCAGGTTTAGCCAGAGCAGGAGATACCGTAGCCTCATGAGGCTCACTAAATACCTTTTGCCCAGTCAAAATGATCTGAAAAGACATAAATTCTTTTCTGGACTCCCGAAAAGCCATAAACACAAACATAAGCACTGCCTGACATACATAAGATAGACATCCCCAACTAAAAATTTACAGCCTTTTTTTACGTTATCTACCAAATACTGGTGCTCCTCTTCACCAACTCTGACAGATACTAACAGAAAAGATCTTATCTCCAGATCAACTAAGGCCCAGAGAGGATTTTAAAGAAAGGAAGGCTTAATAATCATAAAACCACCCTTTCCTGTTGTTGGGAAGAGAAGAGTATGAAACAAAAGGAGGCTCACAGAACTTCTTTAATTGGCTATTAGAAACCTTAGGGTGAAAAATGCTCATTAATAAATAGATCTGTTTTTTTCTAAGAAGAACCCAGCTGTGGAAATACTTTCCATACACACCCTCCCTCTCTCTCCCTGTCATATATATCTGGAAAATTGCCTGGCAGAAGAGTGAGGTCAGGTTTATGAACTGTAAATGTTCAGCTCCTTCTTCTTGTCATCTGCTATGACAGTCTCCTACTTTGAATGTTTTGGTTCAGGTATCAAAGAGAGGCGTGGGGAGGTGCCGGGTCAGATAAAATATCTTCACAGCACAGAATCTTTTCCAAAGATCTTGCAAAAATCAGGAGAGGACCACAACAAATATTTTACATAGGCTGCTGCTTCTGGTTTGTTGTTTGGGGTTTTTTTCCCTTTAAATTCAGGCTTTATCTGTCATGCCCTCCTGTACTGTCAGTGCAATTGCAAACTGTAATTCTCCCTGGATTGATGCTGAGGAAGAGCCGTTTTACACAACAGAACATCTTTTTTGATCATGGTAGAAAGCAAAAAGGGGGTTCAGCTAGAAAACAGTGCAGATGCTAGAAAACCTGTGAGACTTTGTGGGGTGCCAGAGCCTCACTGTGGCCTGTCTGGGGGAATGGCCAGGCCCTCAGGGCAGCCCTGCTCCTGCCAACCAGCGAGACAGAGGCTCCCTCTGCCTTCCCAAAACAAGGGACATTACCCTAAACAAGGGAGTGTGCGGTGATCCTGGACACCTCATGGGCAGCATGGAGGACTGACATTTCTGCTCTTCTTGTTGAAAATAAGTAGAAGCAGCTGCAAAGTGGGAAGGCTCCCACCCGCCTCTCCCCGAGGGAGGCAGTTGTTGCTCTAACAGAGGGCCCTTGTGCGGGGAAGCCTCCCCCACTAACGTTATTTCCAAAACCAGCCTAAAGCAGCCAAGCATCAGCCCCCACAAAGGTCTCAACAAGGCTCCCACATGCCACCCTTGGTGCCGAGGGTGGGTTTGGCCCCACTCGCCCAGCATGGGCAAGGCCCCCAAAAGTGAAAATCACCCCCTGGGTGAGGGGGACATTAACTGACAACCTCTTCATGGGCCAAAACCAACACCACGACCTCTACACAGGAGCCACCAGGCCACCATAGGCAGCTCTACCAGGACCTACGTGCACTGGGGACATGGCCCCAGCCACGCCGGGTCACTTTCCCTGGGTTCTGGCCACAGGCGTCGCTGCTCAAACCCAGTCAGTCCCCGCCGGGAACGGGGCAGCAAGCCGGTTCATCACATCCCTGCAGAGCCGCCGGCCGCATGGTGGGCGGGCACCTTTATTTAGAACATTAATGACACAAATTAAACCTCCGCCCTCCAAGCTCCCAGTAATAGGCACCATCCAAATGTGATAAAAATAGGCAAGTGTGAGAAATCAAGCTGGTTAGCAATTTGAAAAAGAACAGCTAATTTAAAAAAGTTTTCATACTCAGCAAAATATTTCAAGTAATGACCAAGTAGAAAAGCCTATTCTTTTCAGACAATGGCATACTATGAATTTCTCCAAATTCTACAAGACTGTGGCTTGAAAAAGGTATTTCACATCCTAAGTGTAAAGTCTGGTGACAGACCTGCACAAACATTTCATCTATCAAGTCATGCTAACGGTCATATTTTCACCATGGCAAAACTTTTCAGCCGGTTTTGGTAAACTCCATTTCTGGTCACCTCTGCTCGAAGTTGCTACAATGGCCTGGTGATTGCAAAGTGCCAGGGGCCAAATTTGGAGAGCTAGCAGGAATTTTGCTTGATGAGGAGCCTGGTGATGAGCTCACTGCAACTCAGGCGAGTGCTCTCCTGGGACAGCCCCTGTGAGCGGCACTGAACCCTTTGTCTCACTGCTGAGCATAGGCTGGATCCGGATCCCACCCAGCATCGTGGGGCTCCGTGCACGGGCATCGTCGGCAGGGACGGGTCGGTTTGAACGTTTTCCTCCATCAGAAGGTGGCCATGGGGCCCTTGGGCAGCTGGGCTCACAGTTGGTGGAGGAAGAGCCGCTCCGCCATCGCGCTCGACCTCAGCGCTTTTCTCCTCCGTTTTGCCAGCAGAATATCCAGCTTTGGGAGAGCTCGCCTAAAATTTGCCGGTGCCACTTTCTGAAGATGCTTTAAAGCTAAATTGGCTAACAAAAAGCCTCTTGTAGATAAAAGAGCTCTGCAAGTCAACAACTGGCTAAGCAGTTTAAATCTCTAAGTAAGGCATCCTCTATTTAAACGTTATAGGCAAATCTAATTTAAGCTTTTAAAAATATTATGGGCAGGTGTTTAAGTCGTCCGCACACTGGGTTTTGCGAGGGCTTCGGAGGGGGCTGGGCGGTGCTTCCCAGGCGGGCAGCATTTTGTTCAGACAAGCTTTCTGCAGAAGGCCACGTGACATAGGCCAAATAAACAGCATCTGGGGATTTTCAATTACAGACCTTCACCCAGCATGCCTGCACTGTAATCTCTACCAGATGAGGCTCAGGCCTCACTATTTTCAATAATTCACACACTGTGTACACATAACATGACAATAAGGGCATTCACGCAACCGCCTGATTCGCACATCAAAGCTCCCAAATGGCCAGCTGTAAGCATGCTTACTGCTGAATAATTCATTCTTTTCACAGGCTTGAAAAAACGCTCAGCGGGAGTTGGCAAGCTTGTGTTCTTTCCTGTGTGGTATGCTAAACTCAAATTTTGAAAGAGGTACAGCCCCACTAAAAAGAGTCAGAGATCCAACTATTTAAATGTGCATTTGCGAGCTTTCGGACGGCTGCTCACAAAAAAAAAAAAAAGGAAAAAAAATGAAGCGCTACGTTTCCAAGTGGGTAGCGGAGATAAGATTAAACAGCCTACATGTTTTCTGGGACAGGTGTTTAATAGAAATAAAACGATAAAACTGTTTTCCAGATGGTAAAATATTTTTTACACATATTATTCCTTGCTAAATATCTTAGATATACCAGAGGCGTAACAGTTAACAAGTTCAGCAAACTTGAAATTTCCACATACTTAGCATAAATTTTCTACTATATGGCAAAGAGGGTTTTAGTTAAGACTAACACATATGAAAAAGGCAAACACAGAAACACCAAAGCTAATTCTGTAACTCCTATTTACTGTTCGCACAGATATGGGTTGAATACTAATTTCTAGATGATATTTTAACAACTCCAAATTTGCATCTGTGTCTCTGAACATTTAGCTTGCAACCGGTGAGTGTTCCAGATTTTGAATATACTTTGGCTTTACACAACAGGAGCATCATTTCTTTAAGAAAAAAAAAGGGAGGAAAGAAAAAAAAAAAAGAGTCTGCTTCATAATATCAAGTTTTCCTGACTGTCAATCAATGCCTGAACCAGCAGGATCAACTAGTCGTGACCTCTCCTTATAGCAAACACATGCTGCTTACCAGCTGTGGACTGTGTTTTTTACACCCTTTTCTCTATCATTCAGAATGGCTTCCTCCTAATCACAATAATCCCAAAAGTGCTAAAACATATCAATCGTCCTTTAAGCCCTGCCTACAAAAGGCCAGCCGTCCAGCCTTTATGGGCTTGTCCAACAGCAGCTGATACTTCATTCAACTACAAATCCAATTTAGCAGTTACAAGAGGTTTAGCATCACTGGAAAAATATTGGTGTTGATCCTGCACTCTTAAGTCAGCAAATATTCCTTTGCCATATTGTTTAGCTTTTTCTGCCATATTTACACTTCTGCTGGATTTCCCTGAATGACTTCAACAACAGCATTTAACCTCTGAACTGGTAATATTCACAGTTGATCAAACAGCGATTTTAAAAATATGTTTACCACAATTACAGAAACATAAGCCTATTTGTATTCCAACTGTTACAATTCTGAAAAAAAACCCAACCAACAACCCTAAAAACAAACACAGTTGTTTCATTCAAAACCATAGAGCACACTTGATGTACTAGTTATGCAGGATGTTATTTATTATAGCCCTTTGGGCAAGTTCATGGCAATTCTTTTACTTATGTATTTTTAATTGCCAAGTGAGCCAAGGCAAACACTCCCTTGATCCCCCTCCACTTTTTTTTTTTTTCCCAGCAGCATATGAAATGCCTTAAAGTAAAGAGGGGAGACTGTATCTAGGGAATTTACTGTTCCCTGGCCCAAATCTGCAAATCTGTGGGACCACTCAGTTTAGGCAGCCTTTAATAAAGGGAATATAAGGCCCTGTGGAAAAGAATAGGAGCTGCTTTTCACTTGCTTTGTAGCGAAAATAATCAGCCTCAAACCTGCATCAAGCACAGGATTTCCATCTCTCTGCACAGGCGCTTGTCAGAGGGCTGAGGCTGCCCAGATGACCCGCAGCCATGGATGCAGGCAGGTCCCCACAGACCCCCAGGGAATGGAGTGGGGGCAAAAAAAATAACAGAGCGCCTTAGACCTGCTGGAACTTGTTGCTTAACTCTGCACTGAGTCCTTCAAGATCTAAGGCTCTGGCTCTGAATTTAAGTAGGGACCACGCACAAAAGTGGCCTTCCCAGGACAGGACCAGGAGGAGACAAAGACCGCAGGGTTCCTAAAATGGGTTATAAGGGCTGCCGGAGTGGTGCGTGTATATGCAGACACACACACACAAGATTACAATAAGCCACTTAAGTATTATTATACACAAATTAACTGCTTGCAAAGTGTACTGTAACTGGGTTGCCCAAGAGGATAGGGAAAAGAGAAGATCCAAGAAACAAAATAACTGAAATAATCCCTTTGGATGCTAATGAGCGAACAATTACAATGACTCATTGAAGTTATATCATAATGATACTTCCAAAGAAAAGAACTTTCTGTGTATTGTATTAAAAACAACAACTATAAAATGATCCCAGACTGAAGCAATACCACAATTTAATTTATACAGCAAACAGGCAGTGACCTAATAGTAGCATGGAAAGATATTCTCCTCGTGTCAAGTCTTAACCTTTTGGGTTTTATGCCTGCTTCAGCTTTAAAGGAAACAACGAAAAAGACCCATAGACACATCTGGTTCAAAAGTCTTCACTGACACTAATGCAATGCATTGGATTCTGTTTGGCAGATCTTCATAATGGGAAATATTCCACACACGCAATGTTTATTAATTTTCTTCATCTGAGTTTTTAAAAACACAGAGAGAACATATTTCAAAGAGAGAGGAGTGATCCAGAGACCTCTGAATATTCATTAATTAATATTTTGTCAGTATCAGTTGTCTCAACAAAAGAAGGTTTTACAATTTACTCTAAGCCCCATTTAATTAAAATTTAAATGCTACAAAAATACATGGAATTTTTTTTCTCCCTTGTAATTACATTATTTTCTGCTTACTATGAACTGTACTTTACTGCAACCAAAAATGCATTTCAAAACAAAGAGCAATTTTTAGGCTTCAGAATAGAAAAAGAAATCCCCATAGGGGGAAAAAAAAAATTAAAAAATCCCCAAACTTGACCTTTGCCATCTCTCTGGATCAGCTACAGATGTTTAGTAGATTATACAAAAACCTAGATGTCCTTAATCTGATATTCTTTTTTTTTTTCCCCTGCTATGATAGGAACTCTTAGTAACCTATCTGCAAAAACCCCGTGCAACTTCCACGTGCATGTCTAATTTCTGTGCTGTTTTCCAAGGTAGCTGTAATTTTTCAGCAACATGAGCAGTTCAGAAAGGAGAAGACTCTCGCCCAGTGCTACTGACGGAAAGTCTGATTTGGACGGGAATCCTTCAAATACACAGACAATGGGCTGGCTGACCTGTCATGCATGATGGATGAGTTAAGGGGATTAAAACCACTATTTGCATTAGAATAGATAAAAATTAGCAAAATAGAATTTCTCAGTAGGTGGCTTCAGTTCTGTTTGTTCTCTTAGGCAAAATGAAGTTCATTTTTAAAGGAATTACAATTGTTTAAGTAATGCTTATTTGCAGAGGATAAATTTTGGATGCCAGTTTGCTTTCTATTGTTTATTCTTTAAGAAATCCATTTTAACTATCACTACAATAGTATCCTTTTCCCCCCACGTTTAATATTAAAACATTACAAAACGATAATGTTCTAACCACCTTAAACTCTATGTATATCTCAATGCTTATACGGTTCTAAGCTGCATATACCCAAAAATGTGTTTTGAGTTCAGAGAGAGATGATCAAAAAGCCCAAAAAATTACTTTAAATTGTGTATTGATGTTTCACTGAGGTTCCGAGTACGAGCCTGTGACTCAAGAACTGTAAGAGGCAGATGCTTGAAACACTGCATGTTTCTTTTGACTAGATTCATATGGCACACAGTGATAGTACATAAAAGACTCAGAAATGGCTGCACAAAGTAACATAATAAAAGACTGGCCTTACAGAATAGCATTATGTTGTTTATACAATATAACTTTGAAATAAATCTGTATGAACAAGTCAATGCACACAAGTAGGCAAACAGATGTAGAAACTCCAGAAACATCCATGGGCCATCTCCCCTCACTCCTGCAGAGAGCAACCAAGATTTGTCTGTCAAACAAGAGTTGTAAAACTAATGGAGGTCCCCCTCTTTGCAAGGCTCATGCATCCAATTTGCAGCAGCAAGCAGCCTTCAGAAAATCCAGCACGTTTTAAAAAACACGTCTATATACTGCCAAATATCTTTTTGAACTCCTCGCCCATTGTAATGGTGGACTGCAGTCAGACTGGTGATGCATTCCACTATGCCCTACAGCAGCATTAACAGAAATCAAAGCTGAGGCATTAAGGAGGTAAATTTCTTCCACTGATGACATTACAAACAGGAAAAGCTGTGACATGATTTCTCAACTCAGCATTTACCGTAACGAGATTTTAAGAGAGCAGGTCACTTCTCTCGCTCAGTGATGGGGGTTCTGGCCAGATCCAGAGACTGTCTAAAATAAGTCAATGCCAGAGCCCACAGCCAGGGATGGGGTCCCACCATACGGCTCCTGGGGAAGGGGTGTTCATCTGCAAGTGAGGGAGGACCCCGTGAACTGCCTTCATTTTCAGCTTCATAGACCCTGCACTGGCATTTCATGCAGCTCTTTGCAAAATGTCTTTATTTAGCTTATGAATTATTTGGTGTTTGTGTCCCATGCAGTTAAGATGCTTTATTTTCACAGCAGGTGCAAAGACGTGTTCAAATTTGCATGACGTCCAGGGTATTTGGACTCAGTTTGTGTTAGATGACAGCTTCTGACAGCAGATGGGCCAAGTGGAGAAACATTTGACCAGCATATGAAAGAGTTTGGGATACATCCAATGCTAACCTTGGTTTCCAAGTTATGCCACAAGCACAAAGCAACATTTTGTGGAGATTTTATAGTGAACAATGTCGTTCTAGCTACAGTACAATAAATATTTTGCTCCAATTACAAACCCACAAGAGAGATCCACAACATGCTTGAGCTACAGGGTAAGTAATTTCTTGCAAACTCAGTCTCAAAACACGCTTAAAATTGGGACTCCTTTAACTCTTTTTTTAGCCTAAAGAAAGACCTATCTGTACTTCCAGATGTGATACGAATCTGTCTAGATCACTTGCCCATTTTTGCCTCCCTGCTGATCCCACCTGGGTCACCGATGTTCAAGCTAAAGTGGCGGAGAACAATATCCATGCACTTCTGAAGGATCCCCAGGATACCAGCCCAAGGGGAGAAAAAGAAACCTTAATGTCATCCTGAACTCAAATATGAGAATACACCAGGCTGTAAAGAAAGGAAGATACCACTGCTTATTTTGAAGCTCAGCTACAAAAGACTGCAATGAAGAGCTGAGTAATCAAATAATACTGCACCATAAAGTATTTTGTTTAAATTTGGAAGTGTTCCTCATAACCTACTCATTCATCAGAGTGAAAAATGCCTGCCTGACTATTCCTGCCCCTGTGCCCCAGGCTTTGCTGCCTTCAGCGACTCCAGCAGTCCACAGCACATCCCAAGCAGTGTAAATACCTTGTTGCTGATTCCATTATCATTGAAAACACCCATTTGTGCCTTCCAAAATCTGCAGGATTATCTTGGAGAATCACAAGAAAATTTTGCTTCATGTATCCACCAAATACATTAGAGTCCTAATATTTGTAATTTTTGTTATAAATTATTTTACCTAAAGTGGTTGCTTTGGATGTGGGAAGGCTCTTTTAAAAATAATTTTAAGGGGTAGGACATTCCAGAGAACCAAAAGAAAATTACAGTTATTTATAATCCTTTTACCACTTATTTGTTTCTATAGTAAATCACTACTTTCTTTTGCTTCCCAGCTCATGCCTTTACTTTACATAACATTTATCCAAAAAGCATACATTTGGAAACCTTTTCTTTGTTTGTTTTGGATAAATGAGTAATGGAGTGCAGACACAGTTTCATGCTTAATTCTTAATCCCACTTTCTTTAGGTCTGATGCCGTAGGAGAGAAACTTTACAGTCAGGTTCTTTTGTGGCTCAGTACCATTGATGTGGGACTGGGAGAGGAGACTGGGCTTCCAGCCGCAGCTCTGCTGTGCTTCCTCGTTGAGTCCCTATACTCTCTTCACAGTTTTTGCCCATTATAGAGGTTAGTTCTCTAAAAATCATGGTGAAAAAGGTGCATGAAAGATCAATCCCACTTCCTACCTGATGCACCTCCCCTCCACCTGCATCCATGCCAACATGGTTATCATCCTGAACAGCCTCAGCTGCCACTGGCTTCTAGTCCTGACAGCAGCAATGCACATTTCATGAGGAGCAGAAAGACTTTGCTTCCCAGCTCCAACACGCCTTGCTGGGGGCTGCGGGCCCAGGGCTGACATTAGGACAAGGACAGGGGGACATGTCCCAGCGCAGTCCCCACAGCTAACATCACTAGACCCACGATGGCTGGCAGGAGCTGAGAGCATGGCAGTCTCACGCAGCAAAGAAGGAAAGTTTAAATATACACAGATCTGGAATTGCATTCAACATTTATTAATGTCACTTAGAGATTTCTACCCCTACCAAGCTCTCAGTTTTCTCATGTGACTTCATCATCTGTTTAGTCTAACCTGCTGATACGGTAATCTGTAGTCTCCAGCATATAAATTATTTCATTTTTCTTTTGAACGATGGCTCTTCATGCACTTTTCTCTCCCCTCTTTCAATATGCTCTCTCTCTCTTGCATGCATGTCCTGTCCCTCCCT